>NC_060886.1:12110607-12410607 GCF_014805685.1 Silurus meridionalis
CATGAAATTGTTGTATAAACTATTAAAATGGTGTTTAGTTTTATTTTTTATTTTCTGTTATTTATTGTGTTTTCTTTTTTTTGTGCAAATTGTTTTAAGCATTTAGAAGTTTCTAAACAAAAAATACCATAAATTTTTCTTAGGTATCTTTATTAAGGAGTGTTACATGGTGGCATTGCACTCAGTATAATTCGAATCAGTTGTACGAAAACACCAAACACCACTATATTGCACTATAAACAAATTACCCAATTCAGATAACATAGCTGAAATTAGGATTTAGCAAGAACCTTACTACTGTATTTAACGTCATATTCCAGGACCTTGCCTGATCTGACATTCTTCGGACATCTCAACTCAGCTTAGATCTGCATTTCTTTCCACATCTGGTTTATCCCAGTGTTAAAATGCACATATAGACTAAACTTTTTGCCACACATTAGCACAAAGTCTTACTTTCTCGCATGATAAACCGTGTACAATATATTGTTAGTCTGCACTGAGAAACATGCCAAAGGAATTTTATTTTCAGCGCTAAGATCATGTGGTTTATGAACAAATGAAACCTGCCATGCTAGTAGGTTTTACAGTATCACATTATTCACTGATATCAAGGCTGCACACGTTAAACAAGTAGTCTTTAGATGGATAAAGGTGGATTAATGAGCAAACCTTAAAGCACATTTGTTTTAATCCCTTGCTAAAAACACAGGCACAAGAATGCTATCCAGTTCCTTTTGATGCTAGTTCCTCATTTGGGGGGTTTATTTTACACTTAGTTAGTTATAATGTACTGCATGAACATATTTTCCAATATTAGATGCAGAATCTTGTAGTCAGAGAGAGTACATAATACAAACTAAGTGGAAGTTACAGTTTTTGTCCTAAAGATAATACATGTTTAGGACAAAACTGCAAATCATTCAATTCAATTCAGCAATCTTTGTTAGCATGATTATATACATAGAAAGTAATTCCAATGCATTAAAGAAAACATAAAAACTGTTAATAATATAAACATTAATTCTAACACTGAGTTTACATAGTAACATAGAGATAAGCGAATATAAATTAAGCATTACCAGGTGCATACAAATAATAAATTAAATTGAAACCAACCAAAAAAATAAACCTAAAAGATAGAATCTGCTATATTAATAAGTTTTAAGTTGTTATTGTGTGTGTGTGTGTGTGTGTGTGTGTGTGTGTGTGTGTGTGTGTGTGTGTGTGTGTGTGTGTGTGTATATTTGAAAGAAAAAGTAAAAGAGGAAGGTGCACTGTTAATAAGTACCATGGTTGGAGGACCCTTTTTTATTTAAATAAACAGGTAAGTGATTGGGGTTATATGAATGACAAACCATCTGGGACAAACAATATATATATATATATATATATATATATATATATATATATATATATATATATATATATATATATATATATATATATATATATATTGTATGTCCCAGATCTCAGATGAGTTTGTCTGAAAAGAGAACATATACAGTATATATATATATATATATATATATATATATATATATATATATATATATATATATATATATATATATATATATATATGTTCCTCTTTTCATTTGACAATATACACTGCTGTAGTTGCAAAGGTACAGCACCAAACCTTTGAGAAAAATATTAAAAAGTCAAGGATACGCATAAATTACGTCATTTTATACATAATGACATAATCCAAACCCTCTTGTTTTTCTTCATTACATTTCACTGCATTTTAATGTATGTGATTTTGTGTGATTATTTAAATGAATCAAAGAATCTGCTGTTTTTTTTGCAAGTTGTTTCTAGCTAGTTGTTGCTTTCATTTATAAGTGCCTAAGTATATATAAAAAAAATAGTTTTTATATAAATTAAATCAAAGCATTTTAAATCAGTATCAACTGATATGGAGGGATTCTTCATCAAAATGAGAAAACATTCAAATGCTAAAATTATATTTAGAAAATTTGTATTACAGATGGTAATCTTTTGCATATGTCCCCATTATGTCATCTGTCCCAAGATAATATGTTATACAGCCAAAGCAAAATTAATTTCCTCTACCAGAATGAGAAAAACAGGAAATCTCCAAAATTACACACACAGCATTTTTGACAAACTTTTCCACTCACAGCAGGTATGAGTCTACAGTAGGAACACAACTGAAAGATGCAACAAAAGTTACAAGGCCACAAAGAATCATTGAAACTCTAACACTTAATGCTGACACAAACAAGTCTTATAAACTGGGTGGTTTTATGTCAGAAACAGATCTTTGAGTCATCTCATTAGCTCACAGTGAAATCAGACCCAGTCACTGTCTAAAGACCAAAGAATGTCCAAAGAATTTAATTCTGTAAAGCTGCTTTAGGACAATTTTAACCTCCATAAAGTGCTATACAAATTACATTTTGAAAAACAAAAAAATAAAGCAATTCCAATATAATGTCCACACTAACATTTCACAAATAAAAGGAGAAAAATATATATACTTTAACTCGTTTCATTAAAAAAAAGTAATTGTTTGCCACTAGGGGGAGTATTGCTCTTCCCGTTCATGTGAAGGCACATCACGGAACGGTTTCCTTTAGTTGCAAGTTTATGAATAATTTGTGTGATTTGAGTGTGAGCATGCTTACATTTAGAGCTTTAACAAAAAGATAATTATATCCTCTTCTGTTTGGCAGCTCACAATATATCCTCACTAAAGTTATTATGAGGAACACCTGTACATCTAATTTATGCAATTATGGAATCAGAAATTTGTGAGGCAGCAGAGTAGTGCATAACATCATGTAGATATGGGCCAACATGGGCTATGGGAGATGTGGGCTTTTGGTAATGTTTAAAGACAGTGATCACTGATTTTAAACATTACTGATTAATGTAGGGTCCATGGGGTGTTCTGAGTATTTATATACCTCAAAATGTAAAAACAAATTTTAAATAATCACAATAGTGAAATAAAGACAAAACCTTCACTAAATAGCCTTTTTGCAGACACCTTGATGATGAGTTTTTGCGGGAGAGAGTGGCCAGGATGCTTTTTCACTGATAAATGCTACAGTTCTGCAATTGTGATGAGCAAAACAGAATGTCAGAATGCACAAAACATCTAACCATCAGGTGAATGGTGGCTTAGTCGTTTAGGCATTGGACTTTGGATCCGGAGGTGGGGAGTTAGGGTATACAGCAAGCTATTACTCCTGTCAAGGTCCATAACTCCATAGCTGCTTAGTTGTACGAATTAAATAAATGTAAGTCGCTGTGGATAAGGGCATCTGCCAAATGCTGTAAATGTTAAAGAATGAGTTGCAACAGTAAACTATTTTGTCTTTTAGTCAATAACAGAATACTGAGTCTGTAGGTTTCACAGGCTCGCCAAAATTGGACAGAAATAAAAAACATTTAAAAAAAACAACAAATTGAAAGCCTGGTCTAGCAAATCTTGATTTCTGAATTGGTCAACAGCATGAATACATTAACACAATAAATAGTTTATATAGTGTATAGTGTGGAGAATGTTTTCTTTGGCACTTTAAGCCCATTGATAACCAATCAATAACCACTCAAATGTCACAGCCTATTGCAGTATTGTTGATGACCATGTGCATGTGCCCATGTGCGCTTCAATGTCACAATTTACAATCTTCTATTGGCTTCCTCCACCTTCCACACAGTGTCTGCAGGCTGAAACAGCTTGAGAGAAATCAGACGAGAATGACCAGACTGTTTTGAGTTCACAGGACCGCTATGATTATTTTTGATAACCATGGTGAGCAGAAAAGCATCTCACCAGACACCACACATCAAACCTTGAGGTGGATGAGCTGCAACATCAGAAGGCCACGTAAGGTTCCACTGCAGGCTAAAAACACGAATCTGAGGCACAGAATCACAAAATTCAATAAACACTGTGAAAAGATGAGGTCTTTATTTTTCTAATTAACAGCAAATAAGAAAAACTCAAGAGATGACATTAACAACCAGAAAGTCACAGAGATGACACTTTTTTTAATTTTACCCATAATTCTCTATATTAAATATTAATACTAGTATTATAATCAAAATTTTACTGTCATGTGTAAAGGAAACTGGAAATACAATGAAATTCGTACTCTGCAAATCCTCCCAGCAGATTATGACATAAATGACAAGGATATAAAAGAGAAAAAATGTATATGGGTAACCTCTAATGGTTCATTAAAATACAAGGCCCTCTCATTGAAGCCTGGCTGAAGGCAAAGGTTCAAGTACACCTGTTCAGGTTCGAGTGCAACAAAAGCTATCAATGAGCCCTGTAAGGTCACTTTAGATCACATGGGCCCCTTTCTGGATTCCATGTATCTAAGGTGCAAATCTGCAGGGATTGCATGACTCCTGTCAATCACACTTTAACTTGGTTTCTGTTGCATCTCTGCTGCTTGAAAAGCAGGACTAGAAGATCATGCTGAGCTGACAATGACATTTACTCAAGACTGCTGTAACAAGTTAATGACCTTACAATATTACAGCCATTCTGAGAAAACATTTCACACACTGGCACATTATGAACGATAAGATCACGACACACTGATAGCATGCCTGACTTTCTTGGCAACTTGTAAACAACCATATACTCATTGTAGTGGCGTGACAGCTACACCAGAACTGCACACAATAATCTAAACAAAGATACTAAAACATTTGTTGTGTTGCTACTAAAAAAACAAACATAATATTTAGTGTCCCTAAATGCTGATTAAATATCCACGAATCTGTGGCATATTCTTAGACCAGCTCCATTCTTGGGGCTTGGACCAGTCTGAAACAGCACTCCTGTTATATGTAAAGTCTACATGGAAATACAGTTCATTTAAAAGGACATCCCAAGAATTCTGGGCCTGACTGCTGACTTATAATTAGGATGGGTGGTTTGCAAAAGGAATAATGCAGTAATGAACAGAAATAATATACATTTTTGGAGGGGAAAAACAAGAGGATTTGAGGATTTAAACAAAACCCAAACTATTTCTACATTCCTTTTTTTCAATACTACTCACTCTTTTTCCCCCCCCTGTACCCACCCTTGTGGTCCAGCACAGCACAGCTGTCCTTTTTCCCTCTAATTTTTCTCTTGTCAGATTTCAACCTATAATTAGCAGAAAGGACATTGGTGACTCCTCACAAATGTGAGTGTGTGCCTGTGTAGCCAGAACTAATGGCTCTAATCCCTTTCCTCTTGGCCATCGAAGGACTGACAGGTTCACATGTACACACTCAATGTGGCTTCTTTTCTCAACCTCACATGCTTAAAGGGAAAACCACACCATGCAGCCTTGAGCCGATTACTGTTTGCATGCACACACAACTTCAGGGTATAGTTGAAAAAGAATAAAATGCAAAAGATAATGACTAAGACTCCAAAAACACTTGTACTCTTGTACCCTTGTACTTTATACTTTATCCTGGTTTTATACATTATATAAATATAAATAGTGCTCTAAAGGTAATTTGTTAAGTAACACCAACACTACTGAAATAACTACTAAATACACAGTAAAGACTGAATAATTATATAACAAAAAAAGCCACCCAGCTTGTGAATGACAATTTATTTCTGAAATTCTAGCATAGCAATGGGCCAGTTTAAATACCAACACCTAAGTCAGCGTGCAAAATTCAACAAATGCAGCAAGCATTTTATAAGCAGCAACATTTCCGCTGAAACCTGATATTTATCCCTATGTAAACCATGGTGGTTTATGATATTACAAAGTCATTCTTATTCCCCTTGTTTCTCACACTTCATTTGGGTATTACTCAGTGTTATGCCGGCTTTAGACAGTTCCCCACACTGTGTGCTTGGGTTGATCCTGAAGGTTTAAGCCTCAATAAAATTTTGCATTATTCCAAGCAGTTGTCATGGTCCACCATGAGTCATATGCATGCCTACTAGAAGGTCAGAGACTAATATACGTATTAGTTACCACAGGATTTTTTATTAATTAATTGATATTATTTACTAATTTATGCAAGCTTGGTTTGTTCATTATTTTGTACAAAACACTTTGGTCACATGACAATGCTGTGGTGAAGCTCATAGATAAAAAGAAAGATTAAAAATATCAGGCCTAGGATCCTTTGATTGACAAGTTCATATGGAGAAACCTTCACCTTGGCAACAAAAGTTTGGTTGCTAGGATAACATGGGCAGATGGATGGCTTGGCTGATTTTCCACAGTGATCGGCCGGCTTTGGGGGGTGGGATTACAGGACAGTCTTGATTCTCCCTGCACCATTGAGCAAGCCCAATGAAATGACTTGGCACTGAGAAAATGTATTAGATTCAGGGGACAAATAATTAAATGACGTGAGCCGCTGGATAAGAGAAAAGGTTGCCCCACAAATATAGCCAAGCCCTAAATAAATCGTTTGTGGTAGGGCAAGAACTTTGGGAATGATGGAATACGTCAAGTGAAGAGGTCCAGCATGCTGATTAATGTGATAGAGGGGTCTTTTAAGTTGACTCCAAAATAGAACATCAAACTCTGATCTTAAGCGGCAATCATTCCACCCTCTGCGAGAGAGGGTATAACGTGAACACTTCACACAGCTTTTATTTGTGTGTCACACATCGGAATCATAATGGCACAGGCCTAATCCTCTCAAAATACTTCTTCCCCGTTCTGGGTGGTAATGGAATGTGTTAACATAATTGTTATTGTTCTTCCAAAAGAATTAGTGAATCACAAATATCCTCGAAATTGTACATTTAAAAAAATATCATATTTATATAAATTTCGTTCTATTTCATAGAGAAAAGAAATGTGGAAATTCATTACAAAAATCTTTAAGCATATCTGGTGTATATTTCCTAAATATTTGCAAAAAGCCTAGTGCTTAATCTTAAAAAAGTCCCACTTTAGAAATCAAATCAAATGTGGAAACATTTTAATAAACAGCCCAATAAACAACCAGCTCTATTAGTTTACTTGAATAGACTGAACAGACTTCACTCTGAACATGGGCCTCTGCTGAAGCCTGTAAATATAAATATAAATGTCATTGGGGTGTTGCCGTGGGTAGTTCCCACCTCATAGCTCCAGGGACCCTATTGAGTCTTTGGCTTAAAGTCTGCATGGAGGTTTGCATGTTCTCTGGTATCCTCCCACATCCCAAAAACATACTGCTAAATAAATAGCGAATGCTGAATTGACCCTTGTGACAATGACTGTGCCAAAGTGTGTGTATGGTGCCCTGAAACCCAGGGTATATTCCTGCTTTGAACTCAGGTACAGTTTCCAGATCTACCATTGTGGGGAATGAAGAACAAAAAAGGAAATTAAATAAATGTCTGCAATAAAGAATAAAATGCAGCATTTATTAAATTATAATATGTTGTTATGGCTGTGATATCAACAATCTGCATTATTTGTAAACTCTACTGAAGCATGAAATGTTTTCTTTCTTTTTTTTAATCATGGCTTATCGGTATTTAAGTTGATTTAACATCAAATAATAAATAAGTACAGAATTTCACCAATTCTGCTTCCAGCAAATCTGCTCATACTGCAGTTTTGCCTCACAGCCAGCAGGCAACGGTAAATCACTCCTGAGAGCGACTGATGTGTATAGTGTGGAATCTTCATGTGATGTGATATCATGAAATGACTGCTGACCTGCATATTTAAAGAGAGGTCATACAGCCAGATTGTCATATGCAAAGCCTCCACCACCATAATCTGTTGAAACTGTAAGGATGTTCATTAAGAAAAAATGTAACCTTTCATCAGTTTTCTGCTGCTCACAGTATTTGCTCATGCACTCACTTGATTTCCCAGATAAAGGGGTGAAAATTAATGAACAAACGTGCAAAATAAGCCGTGCCCCTCTTCCAATATGCTTCCATGCAGTTCAACATGGATTTCCATTGTCTTACAAGCTTCATAACTGATAGCAAGAAATAAAAATATGCAGGGTTTTTAAGTGAGAGCAGGTGTGATCAGGTGTGAGCAGAACATTGCAAAATGTATTGAGTGACAAGGGGAGCTTAGAACAGCATGGAAAAAGAAAACATATCACAATTTATAAAAACACACTACGTGCTCAGTCTGGTCATTAAAATGTCACTGAGAAGACACATTTATGCTCCATTAGTTTAAAGTGGCCTTTTTTTCAGTATCACTGAAGTCATCAGTATTTAAAACATGTCCAATCTTAATATAATGAGCAAGTTGTTAAAGGTTGCTTCTGACATCCTTATTGTAGTAGATCATTGTAAATCAGTGTCCATGCTGTCAACAAACCAGGGAAAATTTACAACTGATAAGCTTCCTGCTCATACTGACTACTTACACCTGCCATTACCCCCTCATCACACGACCAAACCTTATGACTGGGTTATGATGACCACAGCTCAACACTCACCATAGCACTCATCACCACCGAGCAGTGGCTCACAGAGATCCATTCGTAAACAGCAAGGGTTAAATTAGAGATACTACATGTTTTACTGGATATCAAAGGACCTTAGAAATGTCACTATTTATGACATCAGAAGCAGAAGTCTTATTAAACTAGACAGCAGGAATCATATTTGAATGGTTTCTTTTAATATCTGCTTTATTAAACAAGTAGAAGAGAGTAAACCAGTTAAAGACTTGCTATAGTCTCATATCTTTCATCCCGCATCCCCCATGATCAGTCGGTAGGAAACATTTTCTGTGTTTGTCTGCTATACAGAAGTGCAAAATGCATTAATTAAACAGTGTCATCAGTTTGCTGCCATCCGAAATAAACATAATGACCTGGTGACACACGAGTGGTGTAAACTATCAGATACGTGGCAGCAGGACAGAGGGAAAGATATTAACTGATATTAGGTTACATTAGCCTGTTCTAAAACGAAGCAGTGGACACAAGCACGTAAGTGCCAATGCACTGACCTGGAAAGGATGGGAGTGGGTTGTTGGAGCACAGTTGGAGCTGGTCTATATTCCCTACATTTTTTCAGAGAACATGAAGGCCATGATCTTCTGTAATCTTATCTCTATGGTTTAGCTATTACTACAGCAATTAAAGAAATATCCATGTGACCACAGTGATATAGATACCATCGAGGTGTTCCACCTAATCACTAAAGAATTCAAAGTGGAAACATGGAGAGTTTTTTCCCTCACTGTCCACTTTATTAGAAACATCTTATATATAAGGTACCTGAACATTCGAGCAGCTATTGAATCAGCCAAACTTGTTGCAGCAGCACAATGCAAATAATCATACAGTGCTTATTGTTTACATTCAACATCACAATAAAGAAAATGTGCTATCTGAGTATTTCAGAAACTGACTGGGATCAAGAGTTTTTTTTTTTTAACATAGAATAGTCTGAAAAAACTATGTATGTATATGTCATGTTAATAATAGAGGTCAGATAAAATTGGCCAGATTGGTTTCAGCTGCCAGGAACGTTATAGTGACCCAACCATTCTTTACAACTGTTGTGTACAGAAAAGCATCTCAGCATACACAAAACATTGGATGGTCCACAAGTGTAGAAAACCACTTGACAAACAATTCTATGCTCAGGAATGCCTCAGATTCTTGTTCTCAGATTCTTGCTGAACCGAGTGGAATCTCTGTGTGGTATTCTACTGTTGCAGCACATTCACCTCAGAGTTTGATGTTGTGTGCATTTTAAGATGCTTTTTTTGCTTACCAGCGTAGTAATGTGTGCTTTATTGTAGTGTCTGGTTTAATAAACCAGTCTGGTTCATTAGGAAAAAAGTTTTAGACTCTTTCATCAACAAGTTGCTTCAGCTTGAAGACTCTCCAGGATGGTCTTTGTTTTTTGCACCATTCTGTGTAAACAAAGATTGTTGTGTGTTAATTCCCAGAAGATCAGTAGTTTCTGTACTCAAACCAGCTAATGTGAATAATAACTGAAGCTCTTTACCTATTTCTGAGTTCTAACCCTATTTGTTTATTAAACAACTGCATAAATGAGCATGTGTAGAGGTGTTTACCTTTAACTGCTCATTGAAATACACAGAAAATTACTTCTTGTCCATTATATGTTTCATGCTGTTTTAAAATAAATTGATTACATTAACTTGACTAAACCATTGAAAGAAATAATCTCACAGAACTACGGCTATACGCAAATGCTACTGTAAACTCCTTCTGATTTTATGCCCATTTTTGTTTTTGCCACAGAAACTTGTGAATCACCTATCAGACAAGATGATTTGTGCCATTTAATTTAGTTTTTTGTTTTTCTTATATTTCCATTTTTTCTATTTTCCTTTTTGCACTTGTTTCCTACAATCTGATCTGCATATAGATTTAACCATCTCAACAAAGCACAGACTTAACCTAATACATCCAATCACTGTCCAACTAATGAAGAGACATTTAACCCCCCCCCAGCACCCTACAGTGCACAGATTAAGTGTGTAAAAAAACAAGCTTGATTTATTAAGTACTAATTGCTAGTGTGAATGTCTTTGCTTGAGACAGGACCAAGTTAGTGACAGTCTCTGTTGAGTGTGAGCTTTTAGCGGCTGGTAGATTCATGGGACAAACTCCTGCTGGGCACAGAATATTTTTTAAAAGTTGCAAAGTTGTTGCCACCACTTGAAAAATGCCTCTCGTGTCCTCAGGGGGGTATTGTTTGGTTTTTCCACCTCCAACAGGCAGTGATTTATGAGAAGGGATCACTGGAGAGGGAACAAAAAGGGGAGAGACAGCAGCAGATCAAGATGGAAAGAGTATCGGAGTGGGGGAGTCAGACCAAAAATAACCCTGGCTTGGGTTCAGTCAGGGCTGCTCCCAGGTTGACAAGTAGAGGTGTGTTCCAGGGCCATCGCACAGACTGCATTACTAGGATTGCAGGCAACCGTGACCAAAAAAGCAAGCCATGCAGGACTATTTACAGAGCAGAAATTCGGCCACAGGCACACTCTGTCAGCTAATGATGGATCATGGAGAGGAAGTATAGAGGTGGTGATGGGGGGACTGCCTTATTGCAATACTGTGGAATTGAGGACAACATTTCACCATCCATGCACCTGGTTTTCCTTGTTCACTCCTGGACAAACAGCAGTCCATGAGTTTGTCATCTGTTCTGGTTGACAGCGCTCAAAAACACCTGCTGCCAGCTCAATCTTAGAATGGGCTCATGCCTACGCTCTTTTTAGCTAAATTTCTCACATAGTTTTCATATAAACCAGTTGTTTGTTATTTACATCCTTCTAGAATGCCACATGCCTAGAGGTGATCAGCAAACACCTGCCTCATGACTATACATGACACTTGCACGCCACATAGGGCAGAAATGGGGTAAGGTGGCTCAACAGCCATTATCATTGCATGCATAAATTCATGCATTTCCTTAGTAATACCGGGTTAACACTACAGAAATAATCAAGATGTAGAATACACTGTGCAATGTTAGTGATTTCTCTTCCTTGCAAATTTACACTTTATGGATTAATAATGGTGGTGAATGTAAAATTTCTAGACAAAAAACATTAATCAAAACTAATGTTCATGAAAAAAACAAGCATATGTTTATAAAATACATGACATGGTATTCTGGCCATACCAAGCCAATAATCATAAAAGATAAGATACTAGTCTCATTTCTGTTATACAGTACTACTAGTTTCCTTTTTCTCAAAACAGCTGCACTGGCGGTTGAGTGATGAACAGGAACTGACCAGGTTTGGAATAGCAGTAGTGACCCATGGGGCGAAAGACTGCAGATCTTTTTACACACTCTTACCCACCCCATCCAGTGATTTATATATCTGCTCAGAATTTACAACATGTGAAATCCTCTCAGTTAACAACACAGAGCAAGATACAGCAGGGGGTAAGCAGCACAATAGGATCTGGAATGAGGGGCCAGGACAGACTCAAACAAGTGTGAGAATGTGAGAGTAGATAAAATGGGGTCCAAAACTCTAGGGCCACTAGTCAAAATGTTTATTTTCTGAATGAATACAACAATTTCATGCCAAATTACACTATTGACAACCTTATTTACAACTTGACTGAGAAGTAAAAGTTTTAAAATATTTACATGAATTTAAGTGTTTCTTCGTATTTGGAATGTCCTACAGCCACAGCAAGTAAAATAAAAATTCCCAATGATCCATGTCAAAATCCATCAGTGTGTTGTATAAACACATGCTTCAGTAGATAAAATACGAATAATGAAAAATCTGAAATTTTAAAAAGAACTGCACAATATCACAAATTTACTTACATTTGAATATGGAATAATGTGCATATTGTGGGCTAAATAATGAGGATGTTGCATATTTTCTTCTATTCAATTCATTCATTTTATTTGTAGATAGTTTTTAACAATGAACATTGTTCCAAAGCAGCTTCACAGAGATAAAGAGGTTATAAATCTGTTTAAATTAATGTATTTTATACCTTAATTTTTTTAGTGCCTATAAGTTTGTTCCTTATAGTTTTGAGTTTATCTCCAATGAGAAAGCCATTATTTATTTCCAGTATTCAGTATGAAATAATTTCTGATTTTCAGTGTGGCCTCAGATTCTTTTTGGCCGCATTGTATATCTTTAACAGTGAAAACATGGAGTGTGTTTGTTTTTGACTCAATTGAGTTATATACCTGCAACTAAATGCAAATTGTTGCATTTCTAATGATGAGAGGTAACACCACCCAGATTGGTTTCTTTTTTTAAATGCATCAATAGTGTGAAAGTCGTAAAGTTTTCTGACCTTCATAAAACTTTATGGATGAGGCCATTTTTTTCAAAGCCACAAATTGACACTGAATCCCTGGTGAGTTGAAGTCTTAGTCCACATGGAGCAATACATCAACAAGCACTATATGATTTCACTATATATGTTAGAGCAGGATGATAGTGTGAGTGTCTGTAAAATTCTAGTCTTGCATAATGCTCAAAGGTTTATTTAAATATGTATTTAAGGAAGCATTATAAAAACATTCCTGTATCTGGTGTTTGAGTTGCATACTTGGTGGTTGGTGGTTATAAGGTTTTTACTGTGAGATATATGTTTGATTAAGACTTGTGTCATCATGGACGTGTGCTCAATGTGGTGTTCTCATCTGAGAAACATTTATCTTTCTATGCTCTTGAAATAAAAGGGCCACTTGTTAGAGGTTAAGAGTATTTATAACAAAAAGCATTCCACTGCATTCCATGTATTTGTTGGATTACATTTGATTCGAATTGATTAACTTTAAAGTAGTCCTGAAGTAGTAGAGCATTAAAAAGTTGGGACTCAGGTAATTTGGGAAGTGCAACCTTTTCAGCATCAGCTTTTCATTCATCAAACAAAATGACATGCAAGGAAAATGATCATTTTGGTAAAAATAACAGGTAAACAAACTCCCTTCTCTGAATGCCATCAACCCATCATAAAGAGTGAATCTTGGGTGGTGATAAAGTTGCATTCACGGGAAGGGTGAAAGGAGGTCTAGTGGGAAAACAAGAGTGGAAATGTCATAAATCAGCTGGATTTTAGA
The DNA here is from genome assembly GCF_014805685.1 of Silurus meridionalis. Lineage (NCBI taxonomy): Eukaryota > Metazoa > Chordata > Actinopteri > Siluriformes > Siluridae > Silurus > Silurus meridionalis. The sequence continues at coordinate 12,124,136 of NC_060886.1, forward strand.
ATCTGATGACAAACCTAATTCCTGTCTGAAAAGAGCCAAGCCATCCCGCCTGACTGTCATCGAAGCCGGCCTATAAACATTGCAGCTGTCAACCAAGCTCGCAAGGCGCGCGAAGGACATGCCATCGTATGCTTGCAAGCTTTTTCCCTGGGCCTATTCTGGAATGGCAGGACTGGCAAATTCCACTTTGCATTTTGTCACATTCAAGCTTCATACCTCCCTACATCCAAACTGTGTCTGACCATCTGCTGAAGGGCACTACTCCTGTAAAATCACTTTATCCTCCTATTACTTCTAAAACAGGTTGTGAAAACTTAATATGGAAATATGGGTGCGGGTAGGGTTCTGGGCAGAGGCTAGAGTGGCATAGATAGGAGTGCTAAATGTTGCCACTGCGAAAGGTGAGTAGAGAAGCTTTAGAGTCCATTTTCCACTCAACAAACATTCTCTACCCATGCCAAACACACACACATATACACACACACACACACACACACACACACACACACACACACACACACACACTCGCTGACTGAGGTTATGTTGAGACAGAGCTACCTGTGTGTGCTCTCAGACCTACACTACTCTGGCAAGTCATAAACCTAGTCAACTGCACTTGACCAAAGACTAATAAGTACTGTGCTGACCTGAGGTCAACTCAGTTAAACTGTAAATGCATGTAGCTGGTTGAACAGCTACATTTATTCACAAACTGTAATTAAACATATATATTCAAAATCAAAATGTTACAACGTATATTTGCAAAATGTAGCTGAATTGTGATTATAAACTGTGTCAGCTAAAACACTAATGGTTGAAATGAAGGCATCCATATGGTTTCCTAACCCAGACCTAAGATTTAACAGAGGAACACCCCCAGCACCATTTAGCCCACTAAACAGATGTAGCATAGAGTCACAACTAATTGCATCCTTCTACAACATATAGTGAGGCATAAATGTTATGAAGATTTATTAACAGGAATAAATTTGTACCAAACTCCTAAACCGGGGGCTTCCTTTTTGGTAGCCCTTTAGCCTCGTCATTGGGCGTCACACATCATAAATAAGTGGGAGAATGTCACAGGGTCTGCTTCCTGCCTAATTAAATAAATGTGTGCTATGTGATTCTGTGAATACCCAGTGTTGTGTGACTACCATATGCAAGACAAACACGCACACACACCAGTGCTCACAAATACAAAACATAACTCCATTTTCATTTTGTGAGGGTTGAACATGATAATGTGTTGATATATTCACCTGTAAAACCAACTTTGAGTTAGAAAATCTAACTACATTTCCTATACATACTGTACAGTCTTTCAGATTCAGAATCACATTATTTCCCAAAATTAAATAATTATTTTACATGGATTCAACTCATTTTTTTAGTTTCATTATTTCCTTGTTTGATGCATGCATGTGCTTACCCCTTATAAGTGTCTCTCTTTACATCCAGATGCTGCTATAACAGTAGATTGCCACTGAAATGAAATTTGGCTGTTGAGCAATTAAAACTAGGTTTCCGCTCAATCTTGTCAAAAAATGTTATTTTCAAAATCATATACCATCAATTAAATTGACCACAAAACTCATAAACCCATATTTAAATCACAATAGAACATGGAAAACATGTCAAATGTTTCAACTAATGAAATGTACTATAAAAAAAAAATTACTGTAATTTTTCATTTATTGGTGGCAACACCTCTAAAAGAACTAATGAATCTAATTATATAGATTATTGTAACCCAGCCATTAGGGTTGCACAAGCCAGTGCACTCTTAGTGCCATCCCAAAGCCTGGATAAATGGGGAGGGATGCGTTAGGAAAAGCATCTAGCGTAGAACGTGCCAAATGAAAGATAAATTCATACCAGATCGGTCGAGGCCCGGGTTACCAACGACCACAACAGGTATTGTTAGCCAACCAGGTACCGGTGGAAATTGGGCTACTGCTGGCCGAAGGAGAAGAAGGAGAGGAGGAAGACATCTACAGAGACAGCGGGAAAAGAAGAAGTGTAGGCGAGTGGAGGTCAGGGTTTGTACTTTAAATGTTGGTACTATGACTGGTAAAGGGAGAGAGGTAGCTGATATGTATGAGGAGGTCAGGTGTGTCAGAGAAGTATGTGAGAGTGTGACAGCAGTGAAGTGTGCAGTAGGAACGACAGACTGGTTTAAGGTGGAGGTTGGACTGCATGAAGGATTGGCTCTGAGCCCTTTCCTGATTGCAGTGGTGATGGACAGGTTGACGGACGAGGTCAGACAGGAGGCTCTGTGGACTATGATGTTTGCGGATGATATTGTAATTTGTGGTGAGAGTAGGTAGCAAGTTGAGAAAAACCTGGAGAGGTGGAGGTAAATGCTGGAAAGAAGAGGAATAAAAGTGAATAGGATTAAGACAGAGCACATATGTGTGAATGAGAGGGAGGGCAGTGGAGTGGTGCGGCTGCAGGGAGAAGAGGTGGTGAAGGTGGAGGAGTTTAGGTACCTGGGGGCAACAGTGCAAAGTGATGGAGAGTGTGTTAGAGAAGTGAAGAAAAGACTGCAGGCAGGGTGGAGTGGGTGGCAGGAGTGATTGTGATAGTAGAGTATCTGCAAGAATGAAAGGAAAAGTTTATAGGACTGTGGTGAGACCTGCGATGTATGGTTTAGAGACAGTGGCATTGAGTAAAAGACAGGAGGTGGAGCTGGAGGTAGCAGAGCTGAAGATGTTGAGGTTTTTGTTGGGAGTGACGACGATGGACAGGATTAGAAACGAGTTCATTAGAGGGACAGAGTATGTAGGACAAAGTGAGAGAGACGCGATTGAGATGGTTTGGACATGTGCAATGGAGGGACATAGGTTATATCGGTAGAAGAATGCTGAAGATGGAGCCACCAGAAAGGAGGAAAAGAGGAAGGCCAAGGAGGAGGTTTATGGATGTGGTGAGGGAAGACATGCAGGTAGTTGGGTTGAAAGAGGCAGATGTAGAGGACAGAGGGGTATGAAGACAGCTGATCTGCTGTAGCGACCCCTAATGGGAGAAGACAAAAGAAAAAGAAGAAGATTGTGAATCTAAATTAAATGTAATTAATCTTATTATATATATATATATATATATATATATATATATATATATATATATATATATATATATATATATATATATAGTTTTTCAATTGGTTAATTACCAACATGATTGACTATAAAAAGAGTATCTTAGACCCATGACAGTTGAGCAGCTAATCCTTTATCAGACACAAATTAGACAACATTCCTCTCTCAATACTCAAGTAAATAGTTTACTTAGTTTCTTAGTTCTCAGACATATACACTGTTGTATATGTATAAACCATCAAATTAAAAATTACCTTATTTTTCCCTTAGAATCGTAGATTTCCTTATTTTAAATTAAGGCTGTCAAAATTACTGCGTTAATAACAGGTTAACGCAAATCAATTTCAACGGCATAGATTTGTTTAAATGTGATTATGCAGCATGCATTTCTGATTGACCATTTGTAATAAAAACATAAATAAATAAATATAAAAGAGCCGAAATTAAAACATGTTTATTCATGACGTCCTTTCTTTACTCAGATTTAAAAAAACATAATAAACTTCCCCCCCAAAAATAAAAAATAAATAATAATAATAATAATAATAATAATAATAATAGTAATAATAATAATAATAATAATAATAAATATAGCTGCAAGCAGCAATTAGCGGGGTTCAAGCAACTGAGGTACTGAAGGTCATAAGGAAAAAGACATTAGTAACATGCCCACCAAGTTTCGTTCTAATACGCCTCTGGTAAAGTTGTCTAACAGGTGCTCACATGTAATTGGCAGATAGCGGCTATGTTTTTAGAGATACGCAAATATCCTAATAAAACCTTCTGGCACATTGGACAGAGACATGACATGCTAAGTTGCAGGTCAATCAGACAAACGGTTGCTTAGTTATAGTAATGTTTTGTTTTTTCCTTGTTTAGCACCACCGAATGGCAAAGCTATGCCATTTTCTTTTTACCAAAGATTGACCACATACCAAGTTCCATGAAAATATCTCATTCCGTTCATGAGTTATAGCCATTTTCGTAAAAGTGGCCCTGCCTACTTCGAATGTTTTGGCATGCCTTTCCAAACTCACAGACATAATAAATATATGTATAGAAAGCTTGAAACGCCTACTTTTAAATAAACCAATTCACATAGAACTCAGTTTTCTCCAGTATCACCTCATCATCTGGAAACATAGCAAAAGTTCCATTTGGTGTCCTGATGATTTACAGTACATTATTTAAAACACAATAATTACTTTACAACATTTACAAGAATATTTTGTCTATGGTCATGTTTATTAACTTGAAAAGCATTAATTGAAGGTACATTTAAAAGAGATCAAAACGTGATTACATATTTTAATCGAATGACAACCCTAGTTTAAACATTTGACAGGTTTTTTTGTGTTCTACTGTGAATAAAAAATGGGTTTATAAGATTTCCAAATCAAATGTAAAATTATTTTTCACCAAAAGTGTTGCCTATCAAAGGAGAAACAGTCATGAAAATGAAGCATTTATAATTTTATTATGATCTAATTACAGTTCAAGATTGCTAGGTGGAAAAGTGAGAGACTATTTTCTCAATAGTCAAGACCTGAAAATGGCCCCAAAACACTGAGCCCTGAACTCACATGACAGGCTTGAAACTTATCAGTCAACATCTTTTCCCCCTAATCATAACAGTAAATGTGTCTCTTGCAATGCAGCCACGTGGCAAATTCTCCTGCAGTGGCAAAGAAAGCACAGGCAAGGGCTGAACAAATGGCTGCCATTGTCCTTGCTTTCTCCTTTGGGCTGCTTCCAGTCTCATTTTCAGGATAGTGATCACAGTAATAGCCTGTAATCACTTTTTAGTGGATTAGGGCAGAGGCACAGCATTGATGTGGCTTTTACTTTTGTTACAGAGCCGGAGCTGAGCATGGGCTGGACAGTAAAATACTCTTTTCTACATTTTGAAACTAAATCCATTGATTTGTTTACTACCTATTCACTCCCCACACCCACAATTAATTTACTGATTCACTTCCCTGCTTGTTTCCCTTTTGGGAATTGTGGTAACAACAGGCTAAGAAGGTTAGCCAAGACATCTCTACTCCCAGTCACAAATTCCAGCTCCTCACAGAGGATCTGCAGATTTCCTAAGCCAACTGTGACACATAATGTCTCCAGCAGGTCCAGGGGCTGGCCAGGTGTATCTGTCCAACAGAACAGACACGATACAGTTCTAGTAGGACCTGAATGAATACACCTTTTTAAGATATATAAAAAATTTTATCCTGTCAAAGAAAAGAATCAAACATTGTACGCTTTTTCTTTCTGTCCTTCCCCATAGGAGATTGTGAGACTGATGCAGTTGAGGTTCATTTTGAATGAAATGCCAGGCAAACAAATCTATCAAAACACAAATAAGGTCATAATGAAAGGAAAAAAAAGATAACTAGGGCTTATACATGAAAACACCAGCAAAAACAAAAATTAGGGCAGGTGAGATACAAAGAAGTTAACCTGGGGTTATACATATGTATAATGTTTGTTCCTCACCTGACCTAATTTCTGTTTTGATGGATTTGTTTGCCTGGTGTAGACAAAAAATAAATACTTTTACCACTTTGTAGCATTTCCTTTTCATTTAACAACATTCCAAAAAAGGTCTAGGAATTGAGTAGACTGGTTGCTGGAGTTTTGGGAAATGTACCACTTGTATATGATACAGGATTCTAGTTGCTTAACTGTCCTCTGTCTTTTCTGTCCAATTTCTTGCTTCAATATGCACCAGATGTTTTCAATTGGTGACAGGTCTGGACTGCAGGCAGGCTAGTTTAGCACCCAGACTCTTCTACTACGAAGCCATGCTGTTGTAATACAAGGTGGTTTCAAAATGTTTTGAGACTAATGGTGATATCCAGTGCTATTCTGTCCAGGTGCATTACCACATTTGCGATTTCATCATAGACAGCAAGTTAGGACAAAGAGCACTAGAGAACAAAGAGCATCCTATTGTCTAGAATAGAATAGTCCACTAAAGGTGGTAAAGCATTCTCACATTTAGCTCCTAAACTTTGAAACAGTCTTCCTGACAGTGGTTAGGGCTTAGACACACTCTCACAGTTTAAGTGCAGATTAAAAACTTAAAATTATCTTTTTAGCAAGGCCTACACATAACACATATCACATATCATAACCTGGTGCTCCAAGCATGAAGATTGTGGACCTTTGAAGAAGTAGATGCCAACTCTGCAAACATCCCGAACTTCATGTAGAGTTTGAACATTGGACGTCTTTGAGTGTTTAAAGGCTCCAGCATGGAGAAGCTGGTGTTGATAATCTCAGATTTTGAGCTATTTTATGAGTTGCTCAGTACCTCCTGGTTCCATAACCTCAAATGACTGTATAAGACTCTAGAAAGTACATTACTCACAATCTTACTTCCAGTGCTCATGTTATTTCTCACTCTCCAGTGTTCTGTATTGTTTTGAAGATTTATAATCACACTCTTGATATCACTCAAATAAGGATGGGTTTCCTTTTTGAGTCTGGTTCCTCTCAAGGTTTCTTCCTCATAACATCTAAGGGAGTTTTTCCTTGCCACAGTCGCCATGGCTGCTCATCAGGGATTAATACACATTGCTTACCTTAACTCTTAAACTCTGTAAAGCTGCTTTGAAAAAATGTCTGTGGTGAAAAGGCCCAGTTGGCTCAGCTTCTCAATCCAGTGCTAAGGGATGATTGTGTTGAATGCTGAACTGAAGTATATGAACAGCATTCATACGTACGTGTCCTTGTTGTCCAGGTGGGTGAGGGCCAGATGGAGGGTCGTGGAGATGGCAATGGTTTGGACTATACGCAAACCGCATAGAGTCCAGTGAGGGTGGAAGCTGGGACTTGATGTGCCTCATGACAAGCCTCTTGAAGCACTTCATCACAATGGGTTTGAGTGCAACGAGACGACAGTCATTGAGGCAGGAGACTGTAGACTTCTTTGGCACGAGGACGATGGTCGTTGTCTTGTCAATAACGTTGCTGCTCACGGAGATGTTGAAGATGTTGGTGAAGACATCCGTTAGCTATACTGCACATTTGTCTGGTCAAGTCTGCAGTAACACTAACTCTAGGGTTTTCCTAAATTTAGCTGTGGATAGACAGAGCACCTTGTCACAGGGGTGGTCTTCCTTGCCTCCATGTTGTTCTACACCTTAAACCATGGATAGAAATCTTTCAAAGAACTCAACACCTAAAAATTCTTTATTGAATGGCATGTTGCTGCAAAATGCTGTTGTAGCCATGTTGGGTAAGTGTGCCTTCAATTTTGAATAAATAACCAACAGTGTCACCAGCCAAGCACCCCACACCATCACACCAACTCCTTCATTCTTCAAAGTGGGAACCACAAGGACACAGCAGTTAGAACCAAAAATCTCAAATTTAAAGCCTTCAACTGATCTTATGTCCATTCGTTGTGTTTCTTGGCCCAAGCAAGTCTCTTCTGCTTGTTGTTCTTCCGAAGGTATGGTTTCTTTGCCGCAATTTGACCTTGATGGTCGTCTCCGACCCCCCTGAACAGTGGATTTTGAAATACATCTGCCATGTGAACTCCAAAATGTTTTTGAGGTTGGTAATTCTAATAAACTTATCCTCTGCTTTAGAGGTAGCTCTTGGTCTTCCTTTCCTTATATCGTCATCATAAGAGTCTGTTTCTTCATAGCGTTTAATTGTTTTGGCGTCTACACTTGGGGATACATTCAAAGTTCTTAGGATTTCCCTTTTGACTGACTTTAAAAAGTAGTCAACTTTCTTTCAATGTAATGATGAACTGTCTTTTCTTTTTACTTAACTGAGTGATTCTTGCCATAATATGTATTTGAAAAGTAGTTTTAGTAGCAAAAATATTCACTCTGTCATCACCTATTACTTTGCACATGACAAGTGATGATCTTTTACTGATGGTCATGAAAAAGGCAAGTAATGTCCCAAATTAACTTTTGACAAGGCACATATGAGAATTCCAGATGACTACTCCATAAAATTGATGAGAGAATGGCATGAGTGTCCCAAGCTGTCAGAGAGAGAGAGAGAGAGAGAGAGAGAGAGAGAGAGAGAGAGAGAGAGAGAGAGAGAGAGAGGGTGAGAAAGAGAGAGAGAGAGAGAGAGAGAGAGAGAGAGAGAGAGAGACTCTCCTGTCTCTTGAGTCCAAAATGCGTGGCACTGTTCTCAATGTATTTTTCTGGCCCTAATTAAAAGTCACGGTACATCCGTAATGAATTAAAGCTTTACTCACTACCCTATTTATAAAATTATACAATTAATAGTAATAATACATAAATAAAAAGGAACAACTGGTTTCGCAAAATGTAGTTGAGTAAAATGTAAAAAAAAAAAAAAGATATTTTACTTTAAAATGTAATGAAGTTAAAGTAAAAGTCTCCCCAAACGGAAATACTTAAGTAAAGTAAAGATACACAAAAAGCTACTTAAGTACAGTAACAAATAACTTTTACTTGGTTATAAAATTACATTTGCTGTCCACCATTTATAATTCCATAAGCATTCTCGTAATATATATTCAATCATATATTTGATCTCTTAGGTATTAATGTACAATGTTGAAAATAATAAAAAGAAAGAAACAACACTAAGGGAGAAGTTGTGTGCAAATTTTTGACTGGTACTATACTGTGCATTGAGCCAATCTACCAGCCTGATTCCTTCCACACTTGCTTTCCATTCTCAGAAAATAGGACTTGAATGTGTTGCATGTAGCTGGTTGTATCCTTTATTGTTACCACTAAAAGCTGATTTCTTTGCAAAGTCAAAGCTTCTAACTGAGTCCAAGCTTGTCGCCAGGGAGTCCAGGATCTAGCCAGTGGATAGTGTTATGAACAGCAAGGGAATGAAGTTCAGCAGGCCTGTTTCAGCAGAAGAGCTTTCACTGAGCCTGTTACCATGAATTAGAGCTGTGCTGATAATGCTATGTGGCTATTTTTTATTAAAAGTAATCAGTCAGTACAGTATTTAACCACAGGGCTTTTTGGAAATGCTGCCATGGAATTTCCATAAAAGCAGTGTGAGTGTTTGGCTTTGATTGTTCAGGTCCAGGTGAAGGCCATGAAGGAATGCAGCGCCTGTTCTACAAACTTGCATTCAGACACGCACCCTTCGCATATCTACAGGTCTCTATACATAGCATGACAAAAAAATTTAATAGCACTGGTACAGTCCTCCATGTTAGCCCCAACCTAACGGACACAGTCTTAAGCCAGCATTCATAATAACATTTTATGTGACAAGCATTATAAAGGTGATTTATCATATACATGTGTGTTGGTAGAATATTTCCCAGAATATTTAACTGTTGAAAAGAGTGGGGGCTTGTGGTGCTCTGGATTAGCTCTGCATTATAAGGCAACTTGAATGATGGCTGTTCATCGTCCATCTATTGAGCGTTAAACAAACTTCCTGTGAAAATAACGAGCGTATCGGATGGGGTAGCAGAATATGAATGCCAAGGCTTAGTCAAGGACAGAGGAGGCCCACTCTCTACACAATAAAGAGAAAGCATGCCTCTGGCAATGGGCAGTTTATACTAGCCTACATTATTTATGGCTAAGGGATCTGCTTTATTGTTGCCATGCTGTTGACAATTTCTGTTAGTCAAAAATGTAACCTTGCTGGATATGAGTGTGCACAGTAAATAGTTCAGCTTCACAGCACATAACACCCAAGGGCCAGACAGTTAACCAAAATATATAAGACTATAACATTTTCACTGTTGAAATAACTTAGCAGACAATTATTAATGCAGAGCATTGTAAACTGTAGCTGGAACAGAAGGTTCATATTCCTTATTTTGTTTTAAAAAATCAAAAACATGGTTTCTTGTTGATGGCTTTTTACCCTAAAACAATCTTTGACCCAAGAATAGTCAGTAATTAATTAATTCATATTTACAGAGACTACTTAAGCATTTATGTAGACAAATATTAAAGGTATAATTATAGATGCATGTATTCCAAATGTGCTTGTTGTAGTTTTATGTAAGCAAAATCTCAGTTGCAAATGATTTGTATATTATTTCTTAATATAAAGGGTCATTTAGGTTATGACCATATTGTGACGAATAAATACTATTTACTAAATACTGCCAGATTATGGTCTCCTGCTAAATAAACATGTTAAAATAATACATAGCAGTTATCCTTTATTCGAAGCAATGTTAAAAGTTCTTGTACTTGTTCAAGTAGCTGTAAAAGACATTTACCTCCCTGCATTAGAGTCCAACCAACCTAACAGACAACTCTACCACATCTGTGCACCATTCACCCCCCAACTCCATAGACCCCTCTGAAGACCAACTCTCCCCCTATTGTGGTTTCATAAGGTCAGGAGGCAGTCTGAGACATTACTGCCAGGACTCAGCCGCTTCATACCAGAACCCACAATTCACACCACAGCTCCACTGTTCTTGCATTCTCATATGTCCCATCTTTTGTATAAAAAAAAACTGACTGATCCAGTGTTCAGTTTATCAGCAGGGTCTCTCACATGATCTGCAAAATCTCTCTGGGTCGGACTTCTCTCATTAGAGGAGGAAGTGTCTCTGCAGGACTCCTCTGTACTCAGCAGGGTCTGATCTAAAAGAGACAGAGGTCTAAGCCAGAGCTGAACACTTTCCGTCTGTTTTTATCACTTTATCAAAGTCACTATGCTCAAGGGAATTACTATTGCAAACATCTTTTCCCCTCTCTCTAATACTTTTATCCACACTGTACTTTTCAACTTTTTCAAATAGGATCAATAATAAGTTTCTTTTGAGGCTCTATTACACATCAGTGCAGATTTGTTTATACATGAATCTACAGTTTAAGTCAAAATGTTTTCGCTCATGATCTGAACTTTTTCTTTATTTGGTGGAAGACATTATTTCAACGTCTGTTCTCTATATTGCTTTTGTTCTCTCTTTCATGGCAAAAACAAATAGTATAGAGAGAAAAGCATGGCATTATTTTGTCTCACCAAACTGAATGTGGGTGGGATTTCAGTTTAATACGGCCCCAAAAAATGCATGTGAATGTACATTATGTACTGACATCATACCAATTTGATCATGCTAGATAATAAGATAAAAGCACCAGATTCAGATGAGGTCTGATTTTTGTCTGTATGAATTAAGAGGAGATTTGTAAAAGCGATAATATACCTGTAACGTCTATTTTTATTGCATTTTCTGGCACATCATCATAAATATAATACTATAATACAAACTAGTAAATTCATGGAAAAAAATTCTAAAATTAATCCAAGAGGGCAACAGTTGAACCATGAAATCTATTTAAAGCTATAGTTCCATATATTAATCATATCCTGATACATCCTCTGAGCCACAACAATGCTGTTCACATACTACATGATGTGGTTATGGTTTAGTGTTTCTTCTGTGTGTCTGTACAGGCACATCTTCATCACGATAGTAAAGTTGCTCATGGGGCTCACTTGATTGCCAATGTGACTTCAGAGAATTTCATTATACAAATAAATGTGAATGATTATTGGAAAATAATGTCCAGATTTGGTGGAAATATTCCAAATTATGAAATCATGCACTCAACTAAATATCCAATCAATATTAGAGCAGAGTTTAGGAAACAGGTGTTTCTAATACATAGGGATGTCTTCATGGTCCACTACCCAGTCAGATGATTCAGACCTGATATTCCAGGGGTGAAACTGAGCACCAATGTTAGATTGATTGGAGAGGGACTGAGAGAGAGAGAGAGAGAGAGAGAGAGAGAGAGAGAGAGAGAGAGAGAGAGAGAGAGAGAGAGAGAGAGAGAGATGAATAGAAAGAGTAATTGAAAGCAAGGATAAAAAATAAAAAAAAATATTTCTGAAGACATCCATGTAATAGATGCTGATTGTGCTTCTAAATCACTGGATTCGGTGCCTGGATAATAAGACGTATAACCAAGGCAAAAAGACTGACCATAAATATGTACCATTACTGTATGAAAAGCAGACATTATAAATTGTGTAATGAAAAAACGATTTCATTTCCAACCAAACCAGTAAGTCACTCTCTTAGACCTGGTGGTATGTTAATGTCTCTCATACACAACAAAGGCAAATGTAACATGTACAGGAGATTTTATTATTAAGCAAACAGCAGCATTAAACTATTATTATTTTTGTTTGTTTATTTATTTTTTAATAATATTCATTTTCATATCCTCATGAACTTTGTCTGTCTCATGCATGTGGCAACAGTAGAGACATATGTTTAAAGGAGATACAGATTTACATTTACTGTCCAGTCCAAAAGATCAAATTCTTAGTCATATTGTTGGAGAAGTTTGGGGGAAAAAAATTGATCTTCCAACAGTTGTAAAATTGGCTATTACAGGATTTTAAAATGTCAGAACAAACATTTTTTTGTGTATTTGAAGATCTAACAAATTTCATTTTAAAATGTTGAAAAAAATAGATTTTGGTAACAAGCTTATGACTGACTATTTACATTTCCTGACTGTATGGGAAGCAAATGATTATCCCTTTTTTCATGTTTTTTTTGCAATTTTGCAATCAGTTGAAAGAATAAATCTTACACAGGTTGCTGAATAATGTATGTTGTAGAAATTGAATTGCATTGCTGAGGTTTTGTGCTTGGCACTTATAATTACTGCACATTTGTTTTGTTACATAGCACTTAAACACTTAAATACTTTACACTTCTACATCACTCCAAAACATACATTTATTACTCTGGTTTTCTATGTTTCCCACACATCAACTTTAAAGCTTAGTGTCTAAAAAGGTGATACACTCCAAATGTAGTTGAGTATTCTCTAACATAATAGGCAAGAACAGATTAACCAAAAGTAACAGTCTTTTTCCTGCCCATCAGTGTCCTTCAAATTTCCCACCTTTTTAGGTGAATAATATTCACTAAAACACTGCATAGGTTTTCCATTTCTCTGAAATTACTTTGTTGTGAAGCAGATTGATCTGCTTTTATTGTTTACCAAAAACAACACCTGGGTCAGCTTTGCATGTCCATTGTTCAGGTAAAGGATGTGTGTGATAAGAAATGATTCGATTTGTCATTATTGCAACAAATCTCACTAGAATCCTTCAAGAGCACCCTCATGACAAAGACTTCTTTTGCTTCAATACTCCACTGGCTTGAGATTGGAAAGTACATAAGGCAGGTTTATATGCTCTTATATGTAATTGCTTATTTTTTTGGCATGTATCAAAGAAAAATGACATAAATAACACATTTATGTTGTCCATGTACATCTAATTAGTGATTTAATGATAGTCCCTTTTTAAAAGGATTCAAGATTTGCTCTGTACTTTTGTCCATCAGCAACATCTGAAATACACACCAACAATCTGCTTTTTTTTTAAGGTTAAAATTCTATGATAGCAGAAAAACAGACTGAGAAACAGTTTGATTTGACTTAATGCATTGATGACGCACAAAGTTTTACCTTTTTTTATCATATTTTTAAACCATGTGCATAGACATTTGAGTGGAAGAGCTATACTGGCGACCATCACAGGCTGTGGACACCTGCTGGCTACTGCTGGGATTTCCTATCATGTGCATGCTGTCCATACTGCCACTGGAAAGATATTGACGCTCAGCAAAGGCACCAGCAGAAGAGGATGAGCATAGCAGGCCGCCCTGAGATTTCTCTGAGTTGGTGGCCAGGCGTGGAGAAGCTGGGAAGTTGTATCCATAGAGGTTGTAGGGATTGTGCAAAGAAAAGGCATTGTATGAGCCCTGCTGCATGTGGTGATGACTCCCGGTAAACATGTGAGCCGAGGAAGGGGAAGTCCCTGATGAAGAGGACGAGCCAGAGCCTGTACCTGCCCCTGTCTGCATCACATACTGAAGCTGAGAGGTGGGGAAAGATGACAACTGACTTCCATAAGCATCCATTTTGCCACTGTTGCTGCCTCCGCCATTACTACTGGTGGGCAATGAGGTGTGAGTGCTTCCTTGCATTCCTGCTGCAATTAAAGAGGAAGTCCTCTGGGGCAGGAAAGAGTCTGAAGGCTGGGCGGAAGCCATGCTGCCCCCTGCTGACTGGAGACGGCCGTAGGATCCATCGGTCAGTCCGCCATAGCCCTGCAAGGTTGTCATATTGCTTCGGGCACAGGCAGGATACTCAGACAGCCCGAGGTTACACAGCTGGCTTTCCCTACAGCCCACATTAAAGGTGTTCGGAGCAAGATGAAAAGTGGGAGGAGAGCATGAGGGAGAGAGAAGGTGAGTCGCGCTTGAAGGAGATGGTGTTCCAGTGCTTGAGGTAGTAGGAGATGTGCCAGTGCTCCCTCCTAAAAAAATTAACATTACAGTTAACAAACATTAAGAGATTTTAAAAAGAAAACCCTACTGTCTCACTGTAATAAAAGCAGACATCTTAACATGTGTCAACTAAAACTGATACACCATGCACAAGGATCCTACTGCTCCTCAGCTTTCAAAATGATTTGGAGGATTGAAAATCTACACAGACAAGTCTGTATACAGATATAAAACTAACACCAAATACAAAGACACACTGTATATGTCTTAAATAAAAAGCACTTAAATATATACACAAGAACAGTGATAAAGTAAGACAGGGCCAGTTCTTAAAACAGAATTACTAGCCAACAATCATACTGAGAGTGATCTCTCGTTTCAGTCTGGGAACAACGTGCAGTCACAGAGGCTTCTAAGGACAAGCAATGCATCCTTAAACTCCATGTGGAACAAGAGAGCCCTGTTCAAGTTTGGCAGCAAGTGCCACTGGGAGGCATATAATGGATAGTATCTCTCCAGAGTAATAATTACAAAATCTCTGTACTCATAAATAGTGACAAATTCTCTTCGAAGTTAGACTAGTACCTTAAAGAATTATCCTCGGAATAATGTGAGGTAAATGTTGTCAAGAAAACATACATATATATATATATATATATATATATATATATATATATATATATATATATATATATATATATATATATATATATATATATGAGATCTTGCCTTCATTTCCATCATTAAAAATCATTTATAACATAGAAGGGAAAAGACACTTGGCACATACAAAGCATATATATCAAAGTCTTGGAACTGAATGATAGCTGTGGGATATCTATAATCACATATTTCTTTATTAATGAGAATCTGGCCAGTGGTCATTTCATTGTTTCGAAAATTTAGACTGAGCACATGGTAAGGAAGGAAAATATCGTGCAGTCAGTTCAAAACAATTCAGGACTCTGCGTCTTGGCTGAAGTTTGGGCCAGCTCCATATGCCTTCGATAATACAGCTGAGCTCTACTCTGCGTGGTACTGCTCTGCTGGCTGAGTGAGAGGAGATCTTAGGGTGATGTCATGTTTTTCCCCCTATTGTCGGGCAGGGGTGAGAGGGCCTTCAGTGGTGCTGAGGGAATAAGCTGATTACTCAGAGAGAGCTGGCTGAGCTGCTGGAGAGATGAAATTCTCTGGAGGAAGAACGTCTGTACAGAGTACCAAAAGTTCATCAGCTTTCTGGGACTTTAATTAACATTTAATCTATTAGGGCTTCTAATGCCAAACAGATGTCTGTTTATGATAAGTATTGGGTTTTGGTCACTGTTATGCTTTAAGAGAGGAGATTTTGATGTAACATTTGATTTTCCAGGCCACTGAGACTAGCTATGGCTTAGAAAAAAGGTTGCAGTTCCGACTATCTAGCCCAGAGGTAATTTTAATTTATTTTGCAGTTTTATTTGGAGCATGGACAAGTCTATGGTGTCTGCTTTCTAGTTCATCTTAGTCTCTTTATTGTTCTGTAGTTTTCTTATGATGGTGATAGAACATTTGTAGTAATTTTTTTTTGTCTCTTTAAGATCATTTCGATGTCCTATCCACACACCTTGCTGTTTCTGCATGTTACTGAAATCCTCGAAAGTAAGCGTCCTCACAGGTGGTCTCCAAAAGGCATATGTTTCCATGATCGCCTCCAGACCAGTCCTAGTAGAAGAGAGCATGAAATGGTCAAGACCAGAAGTTTGGACAGGGATGACAATAAAAGGGAAGCAATGGATGAATTAAAATAAGTTAAGAAATAAAAAAGAGATGTAAGTATAAAGTGTCATATCATTTGCATGAAAATTAGAAGAGATGCAAAAGAACTGAAAAGAGGGAGTTGGAGGAAACCAAAGCCTGTAAAAAAGAGCAGCCTTTTTACTGTGCGCATAAATCTGAGTGATGTTTCATCTCCGCTCCAAACACGAATCTCCTTCCTGTGTGATTTACTCCCCTGTACTGAGAGAGGCAGCTCAGCCTCAGGCTCAGCTCGACCTGCACAGCACAGTTTCCTTTAGGGGCTGTGAGTCTCTACTTACTCTTGCTCGTTAGGCACACACACTAATAATACAGTCTTTGGCCAGAACTGCACTCCATCACGGAGTAATCCCTCAAAACCAATGCGTCAGGAAGAATATAAATAAAATGAATAAATGCACAGCTAAGCATGCCAACATGGTGCAGCAATAATGGCAATGACTGTAATTAGGTTTCTATTGTAATTATGAAATATATTGAATAAATAACAGATGCTGGGTTTTGATCCTGTATTATAAAATGTGCTGCAGTATTCATGATCCTGACTGGATAAATTGAACTGTGGTTACTTAGTGGTGAATATAGAGCTTTATTACTCAAACAGAGCTATATTTCTTTAAAACCATAATTTGAGTTAAATAAGGATAGATGTGTGAGTAATTATACTTTTTGTCTATGAATATCATACACTGAAATAATGTTTTCATTTGTATTTCTACTGCAATGAACATGCAAGTTCATAAATCAGGCCTTCTATTGTTTGAAAAAATGAAAAAAGATGTCTCAAATATCTGTGCTGATAATGCTCTCCAGATGGCAGCAGGCTTTCATGTGCCGAGGGTCTGTTCCAGCCTCGCTCTCGTTGCATGTTAATTCAGACTCACATCTTATACTGACGGGGAGCACCGAAGAGCAAAGTAAAAATGTTGTTTTGAAGATGGAACAGTGAAGAGAATGAAGACAGAGTGAATGAGGATATGGCACAAACACAAATGGAAATTGTGAAAAGGAGAGGAAAGAAGTCATTTCGCCCCTGGATATTACAGGTCAACAAGGATTTCTTAGCAGAAGAAACAGCAGGTGATTTTTTTGGAGACAACACATAGTAGATTAAAATGCATCTCCAGAGGATTATTTTCATAGTCAAAGTAACATTCGAGAAATATGTTTGTTTGGCTAAGCAGTATGGAGATTACAGTGGAAGGATTGGTTACATTAGTACTCATGAAAATGTACCTGTTTCTCCCTGAGTCCCGGAAACCTTTAGCAAATGGGTTGCGGTCAATCTTTAGTCGGGTAATCTGTAAGACAAGTAAGTAAATCAAAGGAGGAAGAAATCAAAATCTATGTGAATAATATTAAATGCAAAATAATGATTCATCAACATGTATTTTAAAAGACATCTGCCACACTGGATAGTTTGACTTGCTTTAATGTGCTGTACTGTGATACAGACCTGTTGGTTTTGATATGCTGTGACTGTGGTGAAAACAGTTTCAGGGAAACTGAAGGTCTTCACACCTTCCCCAGTGGGCACTGGCTTAGTAGGAGAGAGCTCACTACTGAAGTCCTTCCGGATCACATGAACACGTGGTTGATATTTGTGCATGGAGTGTAGGATGATCTGAAAGAGGAAGATGCCGTTTATTTTTCCATTTCATTCAATTATTTATGCCTGTGTCATATAAGGCAAAAATGCAGAGCTGCGAGTGAGCTTGTGCTGAACATTCAGTACCGTAGTGCTGCATCAGAGCTACAGAACTTCCAGTTTTGGATTGGCTTTCATTAATTTAAATTATTTTTAGGGTCTGACAAACTCCCCTGAGCCAGAAAGTTCAAATTAGTGAGAAAACACCTTTGTGACAACAAATGTAATATTCCTATGTCTTATCTTTCTGACTTTACACATCAGAATGGCCAATGGGAGTTTAGGACAAGACTCTACCTTCCAACCTCAAGTATCAGAAGAAACAGAGCAAATGTGACCAAAATCCCACAGCAGCCAAAACAATAATATGGACCATTTTAAGAGATCGACTACTTGCTTTGCAAAGAAAATTACAGCAACAACAAGTGGCAATGTGACAAAGTCCAATGTTAAAAACACTATCTAGTTAAAAGCATATTGAACTGAATTTATTATTATTTCACTGGTTAAGCTATCATAACCAATAAACAAAAAAATGGTGTTTTGAAACTAACCACAGAATTTATGGTTTTAACTGTATTTTGGAGATACAGTTACATTGTTCAATTTTAGACATTTGAAAAGTTATATACAATATAAATCTATTTTTCAATGGCATTAAGATTAATGTGAGCACGGGGGAGAAAACTGAATTAATAAAAGGGTTGAATTGTCCACCATAGCAAGACATTTCACACAGGACGTTCCACTGTTAACTTCCACTCTGGCTCCAGGCGAACAAAAAATAAAAGTTTCTTTTTATAAGGCTGTTGTAAAAAAAAAAGAAAAAAAGGCCCTTCTCCCTTTTCCATAAAAACACCAGCCCACTGTAGTTCTTAACACCCATATGTTATTACATTTGTCAGAATGGTAGAGTGATAGCATCACCGATTGAAACAAAAACATCTCTACATGCACAGACGATGCCAGCAAAGTAGTGCTTACCATAAACTTGGAATAAAATGGCCATTTTGAGCACATATACTATACATCTAAAACCTGGAAAAGGGAAGTCTGATTTGGGACAGAAAGCAAAAAATGTTTTCGCTAGTGATTTTTAAAGCTGTTCATATTAAGCACTAGTTAAATGATTTAGCATTAGGCATGCTGACATATCACTCCTATAACCCTGTTCTTGCTTTGACTGTTTAACTCATAACCATGACGACAAAGCAGAGCATGTTGAATGTCAGCAAGAGTCGGTTAAAGCTCTAAACAAAAACTCCTTCTTTGTACATTCATACTAAACTGCAAGGAACAACAAAGAATTATATCTAGAGTAGTGTGTAACATGGGTCATTTCCGAACACGATTCATAAGTCAAAATCACATCTAGAAAGATCACATCCAGAACCAGTCACTGTTTGGTTGTAAAATATTGAAGCATTACTGAAGAAGATTTTGTCTTGTAAATAATTTTATAATATAGGTTTATTATAAAAGAAATGCTACATATACAATGAGAGTCTATAATAAAATACATTTAGTTACATTATTGGTAGCTATAGAGTTATGAAATATATACAGACACCAAACACAATTGTAATAGTGAATAAAACTAACCCCAATGCCTGGTTAACCTCTCTTATAACTAGAGACCTTATTGCAATAAGATAAACTTACATGTCCTTGGTCATCCAGCTCATTGTTAGTGAGTTTCAGTTTGTCAAAGCTGACCACCTGTCTCATCCATGTGTCCCCAGAGGCCAGTGAATCCGGATGGATATACACACGTGGGGGAACAGGAGAGTCTGCATTTCCAGCCACCATCCATTTTGAACTATGATAAACATACCTGCAAATACAGCGATTTGATATGAGACACCAAATATCACTTTAGACTTTAAGCATTTTTATTGTTCGTATACACAAATAAGTACATAAGGTTATATGTACGTATACATAAGTCTATATATGACCTATTGCCATACCAATACCAGAAATGTGGCTGTGGCTCTAATCCTACCCCTTTTTGTTTAGTCGTTCTTGGTTTGTTATTGACACTGCTGACAATTTAGACGGTACCCACTGCTGTCTATTTCACAGCTGGTTGTCTTTAGTTCTGGTCTTTAGTTCTGAAACTGTTTAGCTGCAGCACCTTTTCCAAAGTTACCAGTCAACCCTAAAACATGGGTGTAACTCTCATTATACCCAATTGTTATTGCTTGGCATCATTGAACATCCTCTTTGCATCCATTTCATTGCAGCCTACAGCAAACACACACATGCACATATGGACACAAACAAACACACATATATTGAATGCAAATGAGAAATGATATGCATGGATACGTGGTACATGAACATATAAAGGCACAGTAACACAAAAGAATACTGACACAGAAACATGAAAAAGAACAACCCACATGGACACACGCACACATGCACGCACGGACACGCACACACGCACGCACACGCACACGCTCACAAATACCAGGCTTTTCTGTAATTTCCTGTTTGGAGTCCTGTTTAGGGTTATGCTCTGTGTAGCAGGGAAAGTGTTAAAGAAGGGAGAAACCTTAGCCCCAAACAGAACTGGAAATTTGATTAGTCTTCTTTCATCTCACACAAATCTGCCATCTGGCACCAACACAATCAATAAAGATCAGACTTTATGTGACACCCTTTGGAGAGTTTTGAGGACATATTCATATTCGAAGAAAAAGTCCATATGGAGTTACATATAAACAACAATAAAAGGAAATAAAATAGCCAGCTCTCTTGCATTATCATAAAGTTCAAAAACGCACACACTCATACCCACACACATGCACACAAACAACTGAGGCAAGTAAAAAAAAATTAAGAAAGAAAGAAAGAAAGAAAAAAAACATGCAGGGCTTTTCTCATTGTAAAGTGAAAGAAAGCACAAATGGACATGTATATTTTGCACACAGATGTAATAAGTTTTTTTTTTTATTTTGGTCCGCTGGCTGCCACATTAAAGTAAAAAAAAAATCTAATCAAGTAATATATAAAGGAAGACTTAGCAAATCTAGCATAACCTCAACCTTCCTTAGAAAAGGCAGTGAGCCTAAGTAAAGTGTGTAAAGTCAAATAAATGCTGTGTTTCCAGACTCCAGACCTTGAGACGGATAAAGCATTCCAGTGATAGATTTGCGCTCTATTTGCAAAGCCTTGTGGTAAATTCCCCAGCCAGAAAAGAAAATCCCATTTAATTTTACAAGATCTTTTGACTTCTAAAATCCGCCGTGATATTCAAGCGTTGAAACACGGTCTTGAAATGACTGCGGATTCTATTTTGAGTATACATGCGACATTAATTTAAACGTAACTGAAATTTGAATAAAGACAATTATCAAAGGCCCTATGAGTCAAATGACATTTTCCCTATTTCAAGAAGCCATGAGCTTTAATATAGGATACTAGTTTTACTAGTACTGTGGTATCACACACTTTTATTCCTGTCACATCAGGTTTTCTAATCTAAATATTATGTCTCACACCTATTTTAATGTCTTGGTTTAATTAAAGTAATATGAACCAAATGAAAAGAAATATCAGTGGAGTATCAATAATGCTATCCCACCTTTTGTCACTTATATCTGGCACAAGAGGGTAAAAACACCAAAAAAAAAAAAAAAAAAATCACATTTGCAACAGTTTCAGAGCTTGGAATAATCTTCAGACATGCATGCCTATCATAAGCCCCCAACTTTGTTCCAACTAAATGTGACTCTTCTCCATATCTTTGTTCGCTTATCATTATTATTTATTTATTTATTTATTTTAAATGCGACAATTCTATCTCACTTGGCCAGAAATGTATAACTTTTTTTTATCCATATTAGGATCAGGTTAAAATATAAAAGGTACATACTCTGATAAACACACCTGTATCTCTTGTTGTCCACCGGTACTATGTCCATGGCTATATAATACTGCTGATGTGGATCCAGTCCCACGATTTTAACTCTCATGGCAGGAAACATTCTCCTGTACACACATAGTAGAGAAATGCACTGAGAATTCTTCAGAGTTATGCAAAAATATTTATTTGAATAACAAAATAATAATAATAATAATAATAATAATATATCCTAATATATATATATATATATATATATATATATATATATATATATATATATATATATATATATAAGGCAGTTCATTAACAGAAATATTGCCGTTAATTTATTAAAGATAAAGCAGCTGAAATGTTACAGGCATTTTACAAAACATGATTTGTACGTGAAAATAAATAGGACACTTGGATTTTTTTGCAGGCAACAATCGACACTGTCAATATCAGTATTGTAGGTTAAATGACTGCAAACACGGACAGTGAATGACGCAGAAAGCAAAACCCCATGACTTCCCTTTAAATGACACTTCAAAACTGCGTTTTTTCTTTTCATTTAAACGCCGTAAATCTTTTGTCAAGAGAAAAATTCAATACTGCTTTTCCACCCTGCAGCAAAAGACCTCGTCTCAACAATCAAATATGTTTAGTACCTTTATTGAGCATTGTTTTTCCTACTTGAAATTCTTTACAAATATATTTAAAAAGCTACACTACATTTCCTTCCCTTATATGTAAGAGCTCACAAACTGCACACTTAGCTTAGATGCTCAATGGTCAACAATTTTTTTCCTAAATCAAATAATTGCTATAACTTTCTCTGGTGCATCAACTGACATATTGATGTTAAATCACATTTATAAATTGTAAACTATTTCTGCAAAATAAGGAGATATGTCTGCTGACACATCCAGAGATAATTAAAAGATTATTAGTGGGGTGGAAGAAAAAAACATTTATTTATTTGTTTATTTGTAGGTTTGTTTTTGCTGTTTATATTCGCAATATTTGCAATATTTTCATCCCGTCATAAAAACTATCTACGTTACTATCTTTTGACACTGATTTCTGATTTCATTTCTGATGGACTGAAGATTTGATCAGAAGCACACACACTTCCCTGCGTGTAAGCGATTTACAATTTACGTGTTACAGCGAGTTACATACAATTATAAAAACCCCGAAAATGTTGCTTCAAACATGTTTTCATGTAGTTTAAAGGATCAGGCGAGGAACAAACTCTAACAGCCTGATGCATCTCATGGCGTGGAGACAAAGCAGACCAGGGAAAGTTTATATGCTCACTTTGATTTGGATTTGAAGGTTCGGCTCGAGAAAGCAACAAAAAAAAAGAAAAAGAACAACATATTTGCGGGTTATTAATTAAAAGCAGTTCTCGTCACAGTGTTTCTCTGAGGGCTCGGCTTATGATGAGAGGACGCGACTCTCGCGTGTCCGGAGCTCTCGGCCCCCATGTGTAACACATTAGCACCCCGAAAAATATCAAGGCATCGAATTCGTCCTTTCGCGAGTGCGCGCGTGTGTGTGCGCGTGCGTGCGCGCGCGCGCGCGAGCGAGCCAAAGTGACTGATCTTAGCACCTCTGTGCCACCCTGCTGTGGTGAAAAATATGTCTTTAATAACACAAAGTATAATTGATTTGCTTCAAATAGGACTGTTATTTTTTTGGGAGGCCGGAGCGACTTTTAAGTCGTTTTCTTTTTCTTGCAAAAAAAAATATTGTAATATATAAAAGACCTATTGACATATTTCCTGAAGTTTGACATTAATTATCCACGCTGGACGCCTTTGACCTGTTGCTGAATACCTTCCTGCTTTGGTGATGATCATTTCCGTGCCGATGTCGTGGAAGCGCTTCCACAGGTCCGCGCACTGCAGCTCCACCTGGATCTCCTCCATGGAGGCGGCGGGGTTCAGATCCGCGGGGCTACCGAGAGAGCACGAGGATCTCTCCGCCAACACCTCACCGTCCGAGCCTGGACTGGCCTCGCAATCTGCCAGCAAAAACATAAAAATGATTATCAAAACTAGACATGCAAATAACACGGCTTCGGAAAACGCGCGGCCTTTACTGAAGATATAGAATTTATTTATAATAAACCAAAAGGTTTAATGAAAATGTGTAAAACATATTGCATTCCTACTGTGAGTTTAAATAATAAATATATTTAAGGCTTAATGTCCCAAAAGCAACTAATGATGAAATGATGAATGAAAGGGTATAAATGCGACTATTGACTTGTTTATTTACAGGATTGTCAATCTCAGAAATTAAGAAATGACGCAAATGGCAGAAATTCTTCTATTGAAATAAAAAAGGTTAAAAAGGCTGAATTGTGCCAGAATTGGTATTTTAGGATACTGACATTTTATTTCATTTTAACATGTTATTAATGCAATAATACATTTAATAAATGCATGACAAATCACACAAATAAAAATGATAAAACCAACGAGGAGGAATGAGATTTAAAATGTAATAATTAATATTCACAGATGGCAGGTGTTATATATTTTTATATATATTTACCATGTATTATAAGAACCCATCACACAAAAATACTCTATTCTGTATGTTCTTATCCTAGCCTTTCCTCCATTTATCAAATGATTTGTTCAGATTTTGCAATAAATGTATCATTTAAACAGACTTCAACAGACCAACACTAAACACAATAGGTGAAAGAGCAGAATTTCACTATTAGTTTCACTACTGCAGACAGCATGCACAGAGACTGTTCACATGAGTGAGATTGCTTTGGCAGCGTTCGCAATGCAAATAAGGCAACACGGACTCAGAGCTGCAGGAAGACTGGACACTGTCCAGCAACACTAGCTTTATAACTCATTGCACACACGAGACAGCCCTCCTAAAGCCCCATGGCCGTGGCCTTGACTTAGAGAGGGGAAAATTATTGCCTTCCTGAAAGCTTTTTTCTTATCAGCGTTTCGATGGGTCTTCCGTTCACACAAGAAGGAGCGCTGTAGGACCGTCCGTGGATGTCCACGAGTCCCGGGGGTCTCACCTCAAGCCAAACCAATCATATGGTACCGTTTCACTGCTGCTGTCATCAGCTCCTCGTTTCCTCAAACACGAACTCGCCTGGTTTAATATCACCGTGCAAACTCCATACCAGAGAAACTGTATTACAGATCACTAGATACCAATATGACCAAATGAAAAAGGGTAAAAAGTGTTTAAATTTAGAGTTTTAGAGTGAAATGATTTGTGATCAATTACTGGGTATATATATATATATATATATATATATATATATATATATATATATATATATATATATATATATATATCCAGTATATATTATATATATTTATTTATTTTATAAAT
The DNA here is from genome assembly GCF_014805685.1 of Silurus meridionalis. Taxonomy (NCBI): domain Eukaryota; kingdom Metazoa; phylum Chordata; class Actinopteri; order Siluriformes; family Siluridae; genus Silurus; species Silurus meridionalis. The sequence goes on from NC_060886.1 coordinate 12,149,173, forward strand.
GCAGAACTTAGTTCTCGCCCATGAAGAGTCACGTGGACAATGGCTTTCAACAGTGTTAAGTTACTATTCAATTGAGGATTTTATTTACAATTTCAACAACGAATAATTATTTCGGTATCTGAAGCCATGAACGGAATAGTTAGTTCAGTGAAGAAGGACTTGGGTATAAAGCGACTCATTAAGCATGAAATGTTAGAGTAACCCAATGCAGCAGGAACAGAAGCACCTGTTTCCGCTGGATTTCATTCAATCCCACGTGAAAGGGAGGCAATAAAGATAAAGATTAAACCTCCCTTTAAAGCACACACACATCTGTCGCCTTTCGTTATAAACTTCTTTCAATGCGACGCACAGGGCCAATTGAGTTCAGATTATTTAAAGATAAAAACATACGCAATATTCTGATGTCGTGGATAAACACACACACACACACACACACACACACACACACACACACACACACACACACACACGTACGTCACTGAGAGCGCGCAATCATGTTTCATGCAATACAAATGTGCTGTGTTAAACTGACCTATTTGCATTGTTGTGAAAATTAAAGAAATACTACTAATACTACCACCAATACTATATACCAATACTACCAATACTACCAATACTATATTCCAATACTACCAATACTATATACCAATACTACCAATACTACCAATACTATATTCCAATACTACCAATACTATATACCAATACTAGCAATACTATATACCAATACTACCAATACTACCAATACTATATATCAATACTACCAATACTATATACCAATACTAGCAATACTATATACCAATACTACCAATACTATATATAAATACTACCAATACTATATACCAATAACAATACCACCAAATACTACTACTAATAATAATAATAAATGTATATTTAAAAACTAATTTTATGTTCTATTCATATTGGATAGTTTAAGTGTAGGTCATTCAGAACCAAAATGAAATCGTAAAAAAAACCGTAGCAAAAAAAAATCTTCATCTCTTGTTTAGGCTCTTTAAGTATTGTTTTGCAGCGTATTGCCAATTAACCGAGGCCTGTGAGAGTTTAAGAATATAATGTACATTTATATTTCTAAAAACAATCTAAAGAAGGATGAAAATGCTAAAACATATATATTGAGGTGTATTTAGTAATTGAGTAAAATACTTACATGTATTAAAAAAAAGTTTGAAAACAAGCGTTAAAAAACAATAATAAAAAAATAGCACGCATTTTATAATGAGCAAAGTCCTGTTAATGTGACTTACATTAAAACGTAAATTCACTGGGAAAACGAAAATATACTTTTGCTTTTTAAAGATAAGCGCATAAGTATATTAAATGTGTCAACACTTTTGTACGTCGCTCTGGAAAAGGGCGTCTGTAAAATGTAAATGTAAACAAGAAAATTCAGAAAATCCTAACGAAATAGATGCACGCACAGAAAAAAAAATCATACATATATAGAAACAATAATAAATGCTTACAAGGGATTTAAGATACTTTACACAGGAAGACTGCCTATAAAAAGTGTGTGGACAATGTGAAGGGAATTACACACACCACTGAAAACACAAGATTTATATTTTCCCGTTGAACGTTAGCAGCGTGTTATTCAGGAGCGTGTTTTATACTTTTTTTCTGATGGCTGTAGGATTATTTGTCCGGGAGGATATGCCACAAACACGCCGAACCATGAAATGACCTGCAGATCTACCAGGCGATAAAACCACCCAAATCTACTTCATTCTGCACTTCAAACTAAAACGTCTTTTCCCAGAGTTCCCTCATCTTTGTGTTCAGTGCAACACTGCATTTATCCATGTTTATGTATACACTCAATACCACAGAAATTATAAAAATGTATATATGCAGCATGTTGGAAAATATATAACCTATCAAAACGCACCCAACTGCAGAAAACGTAAACAAAAAATTTAATATGATTATTATGTTGGACATCTTGTACAGACTATTTTTTTTATATGAACGATAGGGAATGTAATATATCATTTAAATACATACATCATTTTTGTGACAGTTTAGTAGCCTACAAAAACATCGATTATTTTACATTTTTGTCTTAAAACACGGGGAATGTAGTCTATAATAATCTATATTTTAAAAACAAACAAACAAACAATTATTCCTGCACACCAAGAATTGCTCCTTTATTCTCAGTTGACCAAATGCCTTGAATGTGTCTTTTAAAAAAGAATTACAAAACAATCACTAAACAAAAGAACCAAAAGACTATGGTTTCAATCGAAGGGATTTAAGGAATAAGGAATAATAGGATATTTTGGAATGAAAAATGGTGTTGGAGGTGCTGTGTTTGACCATCTCATTGGCGAGACTAATCAAGTGATGCAGCTGATCAGTTTATTCCGAAAACAGGCCTCCCCACAGACTCACAGCCGGACAGCCAGACAGCCAGACATACACACACACACACACACACACACACACACACACACACACACACACCTGCTGTTGAACACTTTCACACTCGAATAAACAACTAAAACTTTAGCTTTGCTAGTTCAGATATATGAATGTCTATAGTAGCTGTCAGATTTAAGAGGCTCTGTTTTTGCGGTCACTGCAATTCTGGCGCAAATGTTGTAGCCTATGGGTTCTGCATTGAAGAAGGGCGTTTCGAGTGAAGTGTCATTAATTTAAAACAGTAAAGGAATTATAGTCATTGAGCAATTGAGGTCCATTAGCGTTAAATGAGGGCTGAAATCAATTCTACAAAAACATCGCAACTCTGTTTTCACCCTGAAACACCGTCAAAAAAATAGCAAACGTTACACAGATTTTGGGAAAAGAACAAGATTTTTAAGCGTCATTCCTTTTTAAGAATTTCAGCCCTCACTCACAAGCCGTTTGTATAAATACACAATTGTTTTACGCTAAAATGCATTGAATTTGATCGTTTTTAAAATGAAGAACTTCACCATAAGGCAGTTTGCATAATGGAGCCAGGTTAGAAATGTGAGCAGAGCTATTCCATATTCTATTTATTATTTTTTTTCATGATATTGAATGTATTTTTTTATGCGGATGGCATAAATTATTCAAGCAAAAAAAAAACGCCCAGGCAAACAATTTATTTCTGACAATTATTATTATAAGTCCATCTTGCAACTGTGTTGTAACAACTATTTATAAACTTGTGCATAAGTGTCCGTGAGCACTGACGTTACACCAGAAACCTGTGCCGGAGCGCAGGTGAAGGCGTGATTGCGCACTAACCCGGCTCGATATCCAGACACTGACCGGCGTCTTCTCCGTCTTCCAGCTGGCCGTTGCTTGCGAGGTTTTCCATAGAGAGCTCGAGCGCCTTCTCCTCCCAGCCACGGAGCTTTCGCTTTTTGTTGGTGCCAATGAGGGCCTCCACCGAGAAGGCGTGCGCTCTGGAGCTCAGCGCGGCGGCCGATCGCCTCCTCTCGCTCATGTCTCCCGCGGCAAATCCAGCCGAGAGTGAACCTTATCGATGCCTCCCTCGAGCACCGAGCGCACGACTTGCTGAACTGACGCACAACGGATGTATAAGTTCACCAAAAGTTCTCCAATGACCAAAAACATATATAATAATCCAAACGCACATCTAAATCGCAAGTTTAAAGATCCTGGGCACGTGCGAGGCCATTCCTAAAGTGTGAAATCACTTTGCTCCGAGCTGTATTTTTACTCAGATATCTTCTAGTGCGCCTCCACTTTCCAATCCTCTGCCTCTCTGTCTTTCTTTCTCCTCTCTGATTGATACACGCTTCTGGAGAACTTTCGAGGGCAATCCTCTGCCTCCCTGTCAAACTGTGTTTAGCCAATCACACACGCGGAAACGCCACGAGCCAAAATGCGCCGTCCAATGAGAAAGCAGCGCAAAAAACACACAGCTCACCCGAGGTGGGGTTCACAACACAACCAGTAAATAGTGATCTTGCGAAAAGGTATAGGGAATAAAAATATGAAATAAAACTATTGAAATTATGCTTACTATCTGACAATGTCTTATCTGTAAAGTTGTTTGATGACGTCATTTAATGAATTAAGCTACGGAAAACAATCAGCCTTTAAACTCTGTCGACTGATCAATTCATTCATTCATTATTAAAATGAATATAAATGTACAGAACATTCAGTCTTACATTATCACAAATACTTTATGCGGTTATTGATCTAGCAAAGGTTTTTCCTTCGGTTTGTTATTGATGATTTTGACACACTTTCACACACAATCTGCTTCCTACAATTCCCAAGTCAAATAATGACAAGAAGCTGCTCGCATATTTAGGGTTAAATCTGATTAAACTGGTGACACAGTAAAAAAAAAAAAGATTTTATATTTATTAAAGTCAAAAATAAACATTGTGTAATGAATAATGAACTCCACGCAATGTGAACGCGATGTAAAGCGTATCATTAAAATGCACACAAATCGGTGAAAATAAAAAAAAAAGGCAAAACAATTTCAGCATGAAATGATCATTATTAATGATTTAAATGTGATCATAACACTTTTATTCGATATTATTCAGAATAAACTAATAGATCATGAATGCGGATTTCCATCTGGAACGAATAAAGCGATCTTTCGATCTAAAAACTATAACTTCCTTCACTATATATTAAATCACTTCATATGAAACATCGATTTAAAGCTGCACACGTGGAATTAAATAATAGGTGAAGACAAAACAACAACAATAACAATAATAATAATTCACTAAACAATAGATGATCAAAACACACGCTTATTATTATTATCATTATTATTATTATTATTATTATTATTATTCAATTAAACGTTCATCATCAGTGGATAATCTATTGTTTCGATATTTTTCGATAGATTATAAATATAATATTCCTTGCACTGCTAAAATGGATTTTTCGTTCCGGTTGAAATTTGGAGGCTTCTGAAGCGCTTTGAGAAGAACATGATGGACATGATGTCCTCGGACACTTCGTTTGGCCAAAATTAATAATTTTTATTTACAAAACAACCTCAAGGCTGTACAGTGAAATACGGGCAGAGTCAGAAAGGCATGCGCAACCCACCTCCCCAAAACTACTAAATCCTATAAACATGGAAAAAACTGAACTTTTAAGAAATATAAAGAAAAGATGCGGTGTAAAGAAAGTGCGATGTTTTCGTGTTGCAATGCTGAGAGCAGCTTTCACACTGCCCCCTGTCGTGCCAGCCAGTCAGAGAACCAAACGTGCGTTTGTGTGTTTTCAAGAGAAGCCTCACACTCCCCACACACACACAGCTGAAGCTCAGACAAATCTCACAACGACTCCGATAAACGAACTAAAAACGTGATTTCGCGTTAGTCTGTTATAAATAAAACTCGAAATTAATTCACTACTCCATTAGGAACAATCAAACAAGTACCAAAATCTTTTCACGTAGAAAAAAGTAGCAAAAGGTGCAAAAAATATGCACACCATGAATGAATAGGCCTAAAGCCTGGAGCATTCAAGACATCTCGATATGTTCTTGCTGCTTCTCAGAGCACCTGTCATAATTTCTTTTAGATTAACCTCCTAACACTAAATCATTTTAAGAGAAATATTTTATTGCATATTTATTGTATGTGAAAGAAGCTATTTTTAGCGACAGCACATTTCTGTACAGCACTTCATTACCTGTAATAAAGGGATGTAAAGCTGCAGTCCAGTCTGCTCCGGGGTAAAGAAAAACCCCATTTGATTCACTACACTGGACATTGGGGGCAGAGCACAGGGTATTTCATCTCCAAGTAAGATTTCCGCACCACACCTGCACCGCTGCGTGCATACACACACATTTTATAGCTGTTATTTCATTGACCAGTTTTATAATATTAAGGAGAAATATGGCAACGCTTAAGAATAACATTTACTTAAACGTTGGTCAAATACAGGCTGCTTTTCTGCTCTTTCTGCACAAATACGCACCAGTGCTGGTTTAAAGTGCAAGATTCCTGCGACTTCTCTCACCACAAGAGGGGAAACCAACCGATGGCCTTATTCCTGATTTACACTCCAGTCTATTGTTAAATTAAACTGGTGCAGAGTTCAATTTAGATAGTGTGTGTGTGTGTGTGTGTGGGTGTGTGTCGAAAAACATCTACCGCACATTGATATAGCTTCTATTTTTGCTTCACACTTTTGAACTTCCTTCCCTGGCCATGAAACTGTTAAGCAGAGAGAGAGAGAGAGAGAGAAAAAAGACAACCGCTGTCAAGTTTTCAATTTATTTGATCTACTGTAAAGAAAAAGTCTGCAGATGTGCCCATCAATCAGAAAATATAATAATCCTTATCCTAACCATATTTAAGTTAATGTCATTTCATTCGTACGTGTAAAGTCTATTTAATGTCACCTGTTCTTAAATAGAGACCTTTATATATTAACTACTAAAAAACCTTTTAGTGTTATATAAGACATCATATATAAGCATTAAAGGTTTGTATCTTCTTTGTGAACATGTACAGAAAAGTCAAGCATGAACTAAAATAAAACTGTAGTAGAAAACCAGACAACACAAACAAATAAATGGACAATTTATAATACTGACAACACTAACTAAACATTACAGAAATGTATCACCTATTAAAATCTTATTCACACTGTACTGTACATCCATCTGTAACAAATTGTGCCATTTGACAATTAGGAGAAGCCCACACGTTTCCTGACCTCCTGCATCATTGGGGCAGCCAGACTGCGGGCTTTCTCAGCTCCCGTGGCCAACACACTCTCCAGGTGACTCCTGTCTGCCTTGAGTCTTTGGATCTCCTGCCTGATAGGCTCTAGTCTCTGCACCACAGCATCTGCCACCACAGCCTTGTACTGGCAAGTGTCCAGGCCTTTGGCTAACGTGACCACATCTTCTACAGTTTGGCCTGAGACAGCTGCATGGATGGACACCAGATTCGCCACGCCTGGCCGGCCTACTGGGTCAAAGGTGACCTTAGATGTGAAATCAGTCACAGCTCGGCGGATTTTAAATACTATGTCGTCAGGGGTGTCGGTGAGGAATATGGTGGCTAATTTTTGTGGATCTGACTTCGACATCTTGAAGGAGGGATCTCTTAACGACTTCACTTTCCGTGTAGAACCTGACAGGGAAAGAGCAAAAGATCAAATCTACAAAATGTACCAAAATAATGAACGAACAACTGTGTTTACTTTTAAAGTAAACACAGGACATATAATTGTTCATTTACAAATATAATATTGGACACAAGGTTGAATAAAAATGTTTTTACTAATTTTAAACTACCCTGTTTTCTCACCCTAGTGGTGCCAGGAAACTGATGAATCCTGACAGCTAATAATTTGATATAGTGTGTAATTAATAGCATGGGTTTTTTGGTTTTTTTGCTTTGGTATTGGCACTGACATGTTGGTCCGGTTTGAGACACAAAATAAAAGCAGAGATTTTTGTCAAGTAATAAATAAACAAAAAAAAGAAGAGCACTGTTCCAGACCAAGTTCCCATCATTACCCCCATCAAAATTAGGCGGAGAAATTGGCAATCTATTATCCCTCCGTCATGCTGAAAGAAGAGGAAGAGGAAAGTCCTTTAATCAAAGTGCCATGACGTGTATGATTGGTTTCATATTGTGTTCGTATGATGCGGATAATTGAGGAACGTAAAAGAGGCTCCGAGACGAGCTTCTCCTGCTGCTATTTTAACGTAGCCATCTGACTGACACAGTAAAAGGATATGTTTCCCCCTGTTCGGCTGATTGACTGTGCATGCGTGCATGCAACACACACTGCTCGAGTCACAGAGAGAACTCCTAAGCAACCAAGCACACATTTTATTAGAGCTGACTGCAAATATTCACGTTCACAATCTCGGTGAGTGATTCGTTTTAAATGTCTAATGTTCTGCCTTTAAAGTTCATTTCAGACCATAGCTCTGACCTAAAAGAAAAAAAAAATTTGTGAGTATAAAGTGAACAGATTTAAAGTAAAAGAAAAAAACAGTCACTTACTAAGGAGCGCACAAGGTTCAGGAAAAAGCTCTCCATATTTGTTGTTGAAAATACGGGCTAGGTCTTGGGCTAATTCTAAATGTTGGATCTGATCCTCCCCTACTGGTACATATGTGGATCTGGAAAAACATTAAACATCTAAATAGTATGCAGTCACCAGCACTATTTATTCAGTGTGCAGCAAATACAGCAGGTCTTACTTATAGAGCAATATGTCTGCAGCCTGCAACACTGGGTAGGTATACAAACCCACACTTCCTTCATTCTTCTGTTTACTCTTCATCTAAAAGGAGAGAGGAACAACACAAGAAAAAGAGAGAGAAAGAGATTATTAAGAGCAATCTATGTGGATAAAAATACACAGATGAAAGAAATCGTAAGGCAACCACAGTACAATGAAACTCCTGGTAGAAACTGTGTATTTGTTCATCTGTACAACGATCTTTCTCTCTTTCACACGTTAACACGTGCAGGCTGCATTCAAAGGCCGTTTTCCGCCACGTTTAACATGCACTCAGCTGTTGAGTAAACAGCAAGGCCTTTTCCCTGCAGCGATGAGAGGCTGCTGCCTGAGCTTTCTTACACACACACACACACACACACACACACACACACACACACACACACACACACACACACACACACACATTATAAAACTGAGCAGTGCTTCAGGAGCATCAGACACTACTCAATCCCTGCCAGGTGCAGAAATGCAGTACTGCAGGTTCTTATAAGAACACAAAGGCAACCCAAATTTTAGACCTGCTACTAGATATTATTCTTGTCTAGCCTTTTATGTTTTGCATTTTAAACACAAATAATTCTTCCCCCAAGTATGCAGAATTGTTACCTTCCATTGAGGTAGGTGGCGTAGGCGAGGCATGCTGGTCAGGCAGCCCAGGATCCAGGAGAGCTCAGCATGTTCTGAAACCTGCACAGGACATAATGCATTCCGGTAAAATCCTTACACAAACGCACCACAGATAATAACCAATATGCTTTTAGGTCTATACTGCTCACTTCAAAACCTATGGTGTATATCCACATAGTGGAATAAGCATTAGGATAACGCCTCTGTATGAAGTGAGGAGAACAGTAGTCGTTCAGCATACAGACACATTGACACAGAAAAATAAAGACACAGACAAACAGATGAGCACACGCAGAGAAACAGGCAGGAACCCAGACAGCACATAGACATGGCACACAGGCAACTTGTTCCCAGTAAGCAGCCTCTTTGTATTCCTTATCTGGCCTAATAACACTAATGCCATTTAACTGGCACATCCTCTGGGGATTAAAGAGTACAGACACTTAAAGAAATCTGCTTCATGCTAAAACCATGTGAGAGAACTTTCATGCAGGGCTTTTGGCAGTGTACATCCTGCCAAAAACTGAAAAGAAAAGAGGCACTAAACTCTTCTGCTTTAGAGAATTAAAGTTTATGGGTGCTGGCGACGTGGCTGCCATCTCCCTCGATTACAAAAGGCTTTGTAAAGACCCTGATGTAAACCGTGGCAGGAATGAACATTAAGCACAATTTAACACCACATTGTGAAGTATTTGGGTTTAGCCAAGCTAATAAATGTGAGAAGGTGTAAGAGGAGAATGAACTGCAGAAAATTATAAGGTTCCATTTACAAACACAAAACAGCAGACGGCGAAATGATTACTCTCTGCAAAACACTCAGTAGCCTGCAACTCGGCAACAGGGTTACATAACTTGGTAAAGTGTTAGTAGGGCTCCAGAGTAAAAAAAATAAATAAAAAAAAACCATAAATACTGATTATTCTTCATCCATATCAGCATTCAATTGAGATGAGAGGTTGGATTTTATATACATTTAGATTTATGGGCCAGTTTCAGTAAGTCCAAACTGACAGAAATATTCACATAAATCTTACTCTCTGGTGTGTGGATATTATTCCCGTAAAAAGGGGTGTAACCTCAACACACGCACACACACTTTAGATCTGACTGATTTCAGATTGTCACCATTTTTTTCAATGAAGTCAAGTGTTTTCTTTGGACAGAACTTTTATTTTTACATGTGGAACAGTCCTGTGCTAGTGTGTTCAATGGGAGGTCTTTAGCCCTGCCAAGATATGTGGCATGAAGTTAAACTGGAATAAAAACAGAAGTGTGAGAGAGTGTGTGTGTGTGTGTAAGAACACCATGCAGACAGAACACAACCCTACTCATCAACTCTGTGTCTTTTAACTTCTGTAAGCACACACATACACGTGTCAGGTATCTGAATGCACAATCCGCTCAAGCTCATCCTTGAAAAGAAGGTTAGACGCTGAGTTGCTGCACACTGCAAGTCTATTATTATCATCATCTCTGCTCACTTCATGTGGCTTACTTTGAAGTGACCGATGGAAATGGTTTTGAATATTTTCACTGACTAGAGAGATTTGTTGAGCCCACACTTAAGATAGGCATCAGTTTAATAAAATAAGCATGGAAACAACCCTCAATTAAATAAACATTTATTGGTGGCAAGGATTCTCGACTGATTCTTGATTGGTGACTATGATAAATGAATCCTTGGCCATTCCTTATAGAACAACAAGCCATTTATCATTTTCTTGTCAGATTAAGTATAAAGAAGTCATGAAAACTAACCAAGAACATTTAGATGTGAAGTTGAGATGGTTTGATTTCCTCGTGTTCTGACATCAATACTGCTGAGTTTCGTTAAGAAGAAAATATTGAAATCTTGTTTTGAAAAAAAATGTATTCACTGTTATTATGCTATCACAAAAAGTTGCTGTGTGTGACTGACCACAGATTGCTGGAAAAGGATGGAGCGTGTAGGGTCAATGCCACAGGCTAGCAGGCTGGCTGCCATGTCCATGATGTTGCTCTGTAGTAATTCTGGGTTCTGAGGCTGGGTGATGGAGTGCAGATCAACAATGCTGTACAACACTGAGCTGTAGTCATTCTGCATGGTCACCCAGCTCTCCAGCGCGCCAAGGTAGTTTCCCAGGTGAGGGATCCCAGTGGGCTGGATTCCTGAGAACACTCGCCCATCATGGAGGCGCTACAGAGAGACAGAGAGAGAAGTGTGTAAGGATAGGTATGAGCCAATAAAACACTGTGCTTAAGAGATATCAAAATCAGATACAACACAAGTGAGAATATTCCGAGCCTACACCTACACATGACAGAGAAATTAAAACTTGATAAAATATACAAGTGGGAGAATGGACAATGCATGAGAATATAAGCAAATAAGAGGAAGTAAATGAGAAGACACCTGCACCAAGCCTGGATGATTAGCTTAGGAAATACAGACAATTCTGCTCAATAGTTTAGGGCTGTTATCAAAACGATCCATCTAAAGCACGTCTCACACACAGACTGTGTCCAACTGCTGAAGGAGCAGCAGAGCAAAAGCAGTTCATGGCCAATGAAAACACGGTCCACAGCCACTGAGTGTTTTAAGAGCTGCGAGTCTAAGGGCTAACATTCACTGTGACAACGCAACACAGTAAATCTACAAAAAAAAAAAGCTCTGCAGATTACAAATTGTATCGCCAAATAGGAAACTTTTAACTGATTTCAAAAACACAGACATGACACGGGGCTCCTTCAAGAGAGGAAGCTTACTAACGAGCGTATTCCTTAGTAAATATCGTTCTGACTCAGCCAGGCTGCATTAGGTCTGGCACTGAGTACTGAGAGAGTGCCAGGCTAGGCAGCTTGATCCCATGTTGCCATGGCACTTTGCCCATCCTTAAGCACAGTGAGCTGAGGTGAAGAGGGCACAGGGAAATGTGCATGGTAAACATACAAGACTGACAAAAAAATACCTTCAGTCAAGCAGTGAAGGATTGGGTGTTACAAAACATTTTAATTTGTTGCATTAAATAATACATTTTTGGTAAATTCATTCATTTTTATTAATTGCTTTATCCTGAGCAGGTGGATCCTCAGTCCATTTAAAGAACAACAGTCATAATCTGAACGAATCCACCTGGACAGGACACCAGTTTATTACATGCACTATACACATACACAGATACACTTATTCAAACCTGGGGCAATTTAGAAGGACTCAGAGGAAACCCATATAGAGAACATGAAAAACAACACGTTCAATACACCCAGCTCAGGATTGAATCAATGACCCTGCTGCCCATATTTTGGTAAATGATAAAATAAATAAATATTGTAGTATATGTGGTAAGTTGGAATGCTATGAGATGCCTTGGGTGCCATGTATATCACATACCTCAAAGCTTAGTCAAGGTAACGTACCAAAATACCGAACCAATTCAAATATGATGCATTAAATTCTATCAAAAACAATCAAACTTAACGTCCATTCTTTATATGATAACAAACTCAAGCTAGGTAAAGTTGCCCATTCCATATTATATTTTGGATATTGTGGGACTGGATGTAACTGTATGAGCATAGCTTTAAGCTTTTTGGCTTGTTTAACTCTGATATTATCGTATGATCCAGATTCGGCTCAAGGCTAGTCTCCAGCTCCCAGCATATGACAACTAATTGAGAGTTATTAAGCAGCCAGCCTGAAGAAAAGAACAGCTTATTAATGCTATGTGATTGCGCAGTGGCCTGGATGCAGAGGGCCTCTCAGAGGTGTCAGGAGTGATTTTAGGGCACACAGCCTGAGTCTGGCTAATATGTGTTCTCACCTCACTCTGACAAACCAAACGCATGTTTCCCTTTCCCCTTCAGGCAGCTATTACCCTCTCAGACATGGTAATGTGTCATTTGAGACAATCATGCATAAGCTGAAACAAGGCTAAACTCCAACTACCGGGAGGAATAATCATACTATCAGACCTCAAATCTACCAACACCTAGACATGTCTGAACTTGATGAAGAGGGCAAAAGTCTGATTCTGTTACTAAAACCTTAGCACTACTATATGAGAAATTGGTAACAATTAGTTTAAAGCTTCAAATGCCTCAACGATAGTCCCTACAAAGCTGAATGCCAAAGCAGCAGGGGCTTAAAACGTATTACTAACAAGCCTGTGTCTTTCATTATTTACATCACTGACCAGTCTAAAAAACCAGGGAGAACTTGCCAGGTGCTATTTCTCCGATGGCGAAATGTTCAGAGGTGTTCACACAGAGTGGACCAGATGCAGATGGAAACTCACACTTTTTTCTTTTTATAAGCTCATTAACATTAATGGTACTCCGAGTCCCAAGGCTTCATCGGGCAGGTGGGGTACATACTGTTTCTGTACAGTCACCTAAGAGTGTCATAGCTCATTACGCTGCTGCTCTTCCGCATGACCTCAGTAACAATTTTAAACACCATGTCATCTAATGAATTATAAACTGCTATTCAGAAACAAGACAAAGGTAAAGCTGTGAAATATGTACTACATTTAAATAAATCCAATTACCTAAAAGACAACATGTCCATTTTCAGGCACAGTAAATTGAAATTCAAATATAGACCACCATAGATTTGTCAACTTACCTGTCTGGAGGAGTACAACTATTTGCTCACGTATCCTTTATAATAAGCCCTATTATTATATTAAGAGACAATTAAACTCTAGGTTTAAAAAAAAGACTAATTTTCCATTACCTTTATATCGTCCTGCTCAGTCTGACTGAACCAGACACTTCCTTTCCCTCGGTTAGTGCCTGATGACACGTGGCAGGTTTATAGTTACAATTTTGTGTGCTCTCTCCTCGTATTTTACACAGACAAGCATGACGGTACTGTACCGAAACAGGTGATGAAAATTTTCTCCACCAGCATATAGCATATGGTGCATACATTAGCCGAACTGTATGTATAAGTATTTGACACCAAATAATCTGAAAGGTTTTTGAACTTGTGCAATTTATTATTGCGAAAATGTGTATATGTAGATACCCTGTATGTACACTTGTCTACTGCTGAGAGATTTTACAGCGGTCAGAGCAAGTTTCATACAATCAATCAATCAATCTATCCTGCATTTCTAATAAAAGAGAAGTCCAGAAGACACTGTAGCGTTTCAGATACATCTGTAATGCATGGCTCATTTCCACACACTGAAGACGCTGGAAACATTAGCGAAGGGGACGGAAAACCAGCGTCAGATCCACCACTATGCAAACAGCATAAGCTCCAAAAACAGCTCCTCAGAACGCTACAGACTGGATTTGCTAGTTAGGAAAAAAACATCAGACACTATAATTTATTGTACTTTCGAAGGCAAAACATGATTCTGTTTCCTTTGCTTGTGTTAGTTCACTGACAGACTGAATCATTTGAAAGGTTTTCATATTAGAACATAAATTAATTCCAGGTCCTCAAATGCAGGAGATTTTATTTTTAAAGAAAAGAATATGACTGTTTTAAGAATTAAAACATTGCACAACAGAATTGTCTATTCTGGTTGTTCAAAAGTTTTATTATTAATAATAATGATTTATTTATTATTTGTGATTAATTTATTATCAGTATTATTTTGAATCTATTTTTACAACGGCAGCTGACAAGTTCTGGTGGCAGGGCAAAGGACAGGGTTTTACATTCATGCGCTCATTCTGTTATGTTATGTTTCTGCTGTAATCATTAAAACAGAGGCTCGTAACATGGATGCTCAACATAAGGGGAAATAAACTGTGTACTTGTTGGTATGTTGAAATTTTCTGTAAAGAGACATTAAGTTTACATTTTAACTGCCAATTTTGTAACTTTGTCCCTGTAAGGATTCAGACAGAAGAAAAATCTTTAAAATGGAGGGTTTCGCTGTGGTTTCTTAGTTCCATAAAAAGCTCAGGGATTTTTTTTATATTATTAACTTCAAAGGGTGAAAGAAAAACAGAAAGAAAGAAAGAGAAAGAAAGAAAGAAAGAAAGAAAGACAGACAGACAGAGCACATTTTGTTATGCTTTATTCCCTATTTAAAATTAAAGAAATATCAAACTATTTGATACGTCTTGTATGTATCAGAATTGGATAATTAAAGTGGAGTTTCAGCATTTTCAGCATCCTGTCAGATCTATTTCCTACTTGCTAATTCTCCAAGTGTCCACCTCTGTAGGAATTCCATTTAGCACTAATTACACAGAGTCTACAATTGATCTGCCATTTAACAAGTTAAAACAGGCATCAGGCTGAAAAACTAGGCCGCTCATGCAGTCTTGCTCCCACACCCTCTCACCCGGCCCTGCTGGATCTACTATCAGACTCCTGTTCAAGTGAAATACTGAACATGAGAGAAAGTTTAGTGGTCCTAATGCTGCATTAAAAGGTCTAATACAGTGGGGCACCATGTGTTTTCTCTGCATTGAAACACACTCAGCTTGAAGCAAAGTGCGAATGACCTAAAATAAAAACAGAGCGAGCAGAATGGAAGGCATTTGGGAGGTGGAGGGGGATGCAGAGAAAGCAGTGGATGAACAAGCTGCCGAAAGAGAGAGAGACAGACAGAGAGAGAGAGTCGAGGTATTTTAGGGGAAGAAGGGCAGTGTTCATGAGGTGGGGTGTGGGGGTGGGGGAACGTTTGATTAAATCTGCGGTTGACATTTCGGACAGGTGAGATTGATGAGGTTCCTCCGCACTTCACACTGTGCAGAGAGTGCAGGGAAAAGAACAGAAACGTGCAGTGTGGAGAGCCAGGGCCAGGGGCCCTCTCGCACCGTGGGGTCCCCAATCTGATTAATGGCGCTGAAGTCCCTTCAAAAACAGCGCTTGCAGGAGAAAAGGCTGTGCCGCTCTCCAAAAATAACCAGGCCAGGACAGCTGCACCACTACGCACCGCTGCTCGAAAGCCCATGGGGCCAGAGGCCTAAAGCAGTCAGAGCCGTTTAGCACCACTGACTTTTATTACTATACCATCCACACACTGCTAATAACCTTACAATAGTCACTAAATAGATTATTATTATTGTGAAGGCTTTTTATTAAGACACAAAAATTGCATTGTAATAAAACATGAGCATTATGAATCACTCCTGAGCAAACGACACTAAAGACACATACAGTAGTAGCACAAGAACACAAAAATACAGGTTTTGACCATCACCATAAAATATTTTTGCCTTTACATTAATGGCAATTAGTTGTTTTTTTTTTTACTTAAAAAAAAAAATGGACTGAGGTGTTACCCAACTAATAACACATTAATCACGTAAAACATGCAGCTAAGCAGAAACAACCTACACACACCTCATAAATTTATCAATATAGAATTATGGTAATGCTCAGGCGTAGCTCTGGCCAACATCCTATTCTCCCCCTCAGCGTCTTTCCTCATTGCTCACACTGTCTAATTTCCTCCAGTACAAGCAGTGAATGTTGACTTGAGCACAGCCCAAAAGTGTGATACCAGATAGTCTCGTGGTACAACTTAATTAAAATTTCCTGAAAGTGCAAGTCTACATGGAGGATGATGCAAGATACTACTAAGACTCCACTGGAGTTTAGAGCCAAAACACAATGACTGAATTATCTGGGAAAAAAAAAAGTAATAAGTCTACAAAATCTAAGGGATGCACGTTCATTCTTCATTGTGATGAACCTAAAAATAACAACACAATGCGAGTTAAAGTGCTTAAGTGACATGTAAAAACAAATGATTATATAAATGATAGAACTCATTTAATCAGGCCTGCATGGTGTACGGTTCTCTTCCCCTTGTTCATTCTCCTGCATGCTGCTGAGAGTTAATGGTTTTAACTGACGTGAGAGTGAGTACATTGGGAGCTTATGGGAGAATTAGGATGTTTCCTCTGTGTTAAGGCACAAAGCTGACATGACTGATATCAGCCATTAAGACCACAGGCGATTAAGAGCTGCATAGGGAATTCTGTGTTTTATCACACAGTCAGAGATCTCAGCCCACAGAGAAACACTGCCACACAATACAACATGCATAAGGCCAAACAGAACAATTTCAAATATTCACTTAGCACCAAAAAAAAAAAAAAAAAAAAAAAAGTGAAAATGACTTTAGGCCAAGCTAATGGAGTATTAAATCCCCTCTCAAATTATAGATTACAGCTAGTTCAACCAAGTACAATTTTCTGTAAGCAAATCTTTGATACTGGGAGAGATTGACAACTTGTTATTGCCTTTAAAAAAGAAATGAAATCCTTAAAAAGTGGATAAATTATGTAAGGTTATGTATGATTAAATCAAAACCGATTGCAGAGGTTCCCTCCTCCCCCACAAACGTTTACATACCATCAACTAAGATTTTATTAGGTTAGGTTTCCAGATCCAGACATTTTGAACATGGAGCCTATAGTTCACCTCAATATTAGTTTACCATGGCTAAAATGTCTTTTCATAAACTTTCCCTGCCAAGAATATCCTCAATGTTTTGACGAACGCAACACCTCGGGGCATTGTGAATGTCTACGCTTGTGTTTAGTCGCCACACATTTGAAAGACGTTAAAACAAACGAAAACACCTCGTTTCTGATGTTGTTGCTGTTAATGAAGGGGTGATGTGATGGCTTTGAGAGCTTACTATTACTTGCCACTAGATCTGTGTAGTGTTCACCCCCTGCCGTCACGGCACACACCTCTCCAGCATCCCTAGCGACATGCTGCCTAACAAAACACAGACGGGCTGGCGGTCAGCACACATTCCATCACATCGAGCGCGCAGCAGCCATCAAGGAACTCAGCTCGTCAATCATGTACAGAGACAGGCCTGAGCTGCAAAGGTGCACTTCAAACACTCCAGAGCACAATTAAGGCTCTGTAATTAGGCCATTGTTGTACTTAATCTCAGCTGTAACTGAAACAAGTGACTAGGGTTAACAGTGCATTAAAACACTCAAGCTGTACTCTGTTCATGAATGTGTGAGCCATTTAAATAGGTGGAAATAAGCCAAAAAAAGAATTCTTAGGATAACACATTTTCTGGCCGATATTCTCTTGTATTCAGTACAATAATTCTTTGTTTAAATATGGCACAGATTATCACTTTGCAACCTAACGGAGTTCCCCAAACACTTGACTTATATTGATATGGAACTCCGCTATTCAAAACACATTCATCTTTTAAAAACTGCCTGAAACATGAGGCAAATATTCTTAAGAGCAACTATATGAGGTAAAGTGCTCCTACCTTATCTATATCTATATATCTAGATTTTTTTTATGGAGTTTTATGTTGAAATAATGGAATTTATTAATACAAATAAAATTACCAATTATAAAATGAAGTAAAATGTTAGTACAGTACTGTTCTAGCAGTGACCTGTGAACAAAGCATGGTTCATGGTTTGTTAAGGCTGCAGTTAAAGAACTTGAAAGTCATGCACAGTCCTGACCTAAACCCAAGTCAACACCTGTGTGAAAAAGTTGAGTGTCAGGCCTCTTTACCTAACACAAGTTACTGACCTCATAAACTCTTAGGATGCCTATGACATATGCACAGTAGTATACAATCAGGGTGTTAGCTATCTCAATAAATTAGAATATCATTAAAAAGTTGATTTATTTTAGTAATTCAATACAAAAAGTGAAACTCGTATATTATATAGATTCATCACACACAGACTGATATATTTCAATGTTAATTTCTTTTCATTTGGATGATTATGCCATACAGCTAATGAACATGAAAAAGTATGAACATGTACAGAAATCAATACTCGGTCAGGTCTCCCTTTGCATGAATTACTGCAGCAATGCGGTGTGGCATGGAGGTGATCAGGCTGTGATGCTGCTGACGTTATGGAAGCCCAGAGTGCTCTGATAGCAGCCTTTAGCTCGTCTACGTTGTTGGGTCTGGTGTCTCATATCTTCCTCTTTACAATATCCCACAGATTCTCCATGGGGTTTAGGTCAAGGGAGTTTGCTGGCCAATCAAGCACATGAATACCATGGTCCCTAAACCAGGTATTAGTACTTTTGGCAGTGTGGGCAGGTGCCAAGTCCTGTTGGAAATTGAAATCAGCATCTCCATAAAGCTGGTCAGCAGAGGGAAGCATGAAGTGCTCTAACACTTCCTGTTAGACGGCTGTGCTGATCTTGGACCTGATAAAACACATTGGACCAACACCAGCAGATGACATGACTCTCCAAACCACCACTGACTGTGCAAACTGGACCTCAAGCAACTTGGATTCTGTGCCTCTTCTCTCTTCCTCCAGGCTCTGAGACCTTGATTTCCAAATAAAATGCAAAACTTTTTTTCATCTGAAAAGACGACTTTGGGCCACTGAGCAACAGTCCAGTCCTTTTTGTCCTTTGCCCAGGTAAGACACCTCTGACGTTGTCTCTGGTTCAGGAGTGGCTTGACACAAGGAATGCGTCAGTTGTAGCCCATGGATACGTCTGTGTGTGGTGGCTCTTGAAGCACTGACTCCAGCTGCAGTCCACTCTTTGTGTATCTCCCGCAAATTCTTGAATGGGCTTCATTTCACCTTTTCCTACCACGTTTTTTCCCTTTCATTTAACTTTCCATTAATGCGCTTGGATACAGCACTCGGTGAACAGCGAGCTTATTTAGCAATAACCTTTTGTGTCTTACCCTCCATGTGCAGGGTGTCAATAATCATCTTCTGGACAACTGTCAACTCAGCAGTCTTCCCCCATGATTGTGTAGCCTGAGCCAGACGGAGACACCATTTAAAGGCTCAGGTGGGCTTTGCAGGTGTTTGAATTTAATTTGCTGATTACAGTGTGACACCACAAGTCTCCAATATTGAACTTTTTCACAATATTCTAATTTTCTGAGATACTGAATTTTGGGTTTTCATTAGCTGTAAGCGATAATCATCAAAATGAAAAGAAATAAACAATAAAACATATGTATGAACAAACTGGCAGACAAAAAAGTGCAAGTTTTATTTGTTTATTTATTATATACTAATTTGTTAATTATATTATATATTTATTAAAGTGGTAGTTTCTAGCGAGGTGAAAATGTACACAATTAGAAAATAAAATACTGACCCTCTAATAAAATGATGCCTGAACAAAAGTGGCCCCTTTGCTTGGACTGCGTTTAAAAAAGAAAACTTGTACAAAATGAGATTGGCTACAGTCAGATACTGAATCACTAACAAGTAGTGCAGTATATTGTAGGTGTATGTAATAAACTGTTTGTGGTGGCCACTAACATAATGCAGACACAGAATTTCTAATTACGTGCAAAATATGGGTATAAATATGTATTGTGTGTACGTAGTTATTCTGCCATCACAAATACTGCAACCATATACTATAAATATACTAAGGGGAAAATAAAGTTAACTAAAGTATTTGTACAGCAACAAGAATCATTTGCTGCATAATATTGTAGAAATACTGCCTGCTGATATACATTAGCAAGTGCTTAATGAAAGTGCTTGAGTATAATTGAAATAATTTTTGATGCAGCCTACATGGCATTGAATTAGAATTGAATAGTATATACATTTTATTTCAATATAATATTAATCTGAACTACTACACAAGGGGACAACAGTGAATTATCTCTAGTTTTTTTAGATCAGTCTAACCAATTAACAGAAGACTTTGTTGGAACAAAAATAAAATGTAATAATATATTGCGTGTGTGTGTGTGTGTGTGTGTGTGTGTGTATATATATATATATATATATATATATATATATATATACACACACACACATACATACATACATACATACATACACACACACACACACACATACATACATATATACATACACACACACACAGTATATGCAGTATATATACACACCAACCAGGCATTTATGGCCACTGATCAGGCATTATGACTACCTGCCTAATATTGTGGTGTTCCCCCGTTTTCTGCCAACTTTTGCAGCAATTTGAGCTACAGGAGCTCATCTGTTGGATTAGACCCACACGGTCCAACCTTTGCTCCCACATGCATCTATGAGCCTTGACCACCCATAGGGTCTCCGCTTCACCACTGTTCGTTCCTTGGACCACTTTTGATAGATACTGGCCACAGCAGGCCAGGAACAGCCCAAAGAGCTGCGGTTTTGGAGATGCTCAGACCCAGTCATCTAGCCATCACAATTTGGCTCCGTCAAATTTGTTCAAATCCTTACACTTGCCCATTTTCCTGCTTCTAACTCTCCTCTTCGAGGACAATATGTTCACTTTCTATCTAACGTATCCCACCCACTAACAGGTGCCATGATTAAGAGATAATCAGTGTTATTTACTCAATAGTCATAATGTTATAATGTATATATATATACAAAGAGGGAAGGAGAGAGAACGCCGATTATCATGGTTATTACCTATTTCTCTAAGCAGTGTGAATTTTACAGAAGCTCCTACGTACAATGTTCTCTGATCTAATGTCTTTATCAAAGTACTCTTCACACCATCTCATGTGCTATGACACCACCTGTAGATCTGCACAGAAATTCTGCATCCTTTGAAGAATCACTTCTTGGTTTAGATTTTTACGAAGATTTTTTTACATGTTTTTAACATCAGACTAAATGGACATGCTTAATATTACAGTGTAAACCTTGTACAGTATAACGAGAGCGTTGCTGTTTTTGGGCTGAGAAAACTGATCAATACAACTAATTAACACCAAGTTCATAAAGCAAAACAATTTTCACATTGTGCATCTAACACTCAGGAAAGAAGTCTTGACTGTTTTCTGGAGGATACCGTAGTTATACTAGGCACAAATTCACTGTGTCAGTTTATTTCATGTGTTCCGATACATACATTATTGCCCTAAAATAAATTCATACCTTCACTCCGGACACTTTTTGGTTGCAAAACGACCTTGTATTAAAAGTTTTCTTATGAATGAAACCTAAAAGAGGTCTCATGTTCCTTCGCATGGAGACCGCCATCTTGAATTTACACGACACAGCTTGTACGGTGTCCCATAAGGTCCATTCTCCAAACTCGTTACACCACCACCACTTAATAGTGCATTGATCTGTTCTCTGCCATAAGAACGTAATATGTGACAGAATTAACTTAAGGAAAACAAAGATGGATGAAAGATGGATGAAAGAACGAACAATACTATTCAATGCGCTATATATATATATATATATATATATATATATATATATATATATATATATATATGTGTGGGTTTTTTTTTCTAAATCTGTATGTTGATGTGATTGATTACCTGTCACATCTACATTACAACACAGTGAAGTTCTTTTGTTGCATATCTTATCGATGTTATGAAGCTGGGGTCAGCCATGATACAATGGCCTTGGAGCATAGATGGTTAAGGGCCTTTAGATCCTTTATTATTCCTTCAATAACATCTGCTGTTAATTTCTCCCACCTTTACATCTGGTTGCATTTTTTATACTTTCATATTCAGGATCATCTCCTCCGGCATTCAGAATTCTGTCTCCTGAAACTCTGATATCTGTATATAGATATCGCAAAGGGAACTGTCAGTGCTATGTAGAGTTTCTCTTATTCAGACTCATAGCCCCTAGGCTCTGTTTCCTGGCCACCAAATAGATTTTTTTTTTTTTTTACTTTGCACCTCCATTATGAAGCTCTTTCCATCAAAAAGTTCAGGTTGTTTTTCTTTCTTTCCCTTGTCATTTGCTTTTCCTGTGCAGGAAAGGTGGTTTAATTTAATTCCAGCTTCTTCTCACGTTCTCCTCCACTTATTCCTGGAAGAGACTTTTTTGTACAGTAATCTGGTGGTCCTATTCTATCAGGAATACTGTTAAGAATTGATTATTTTTAATTTGTTTAATACTTTGAGTACGTGTTGTTTAATGATACTTATGTCTTTATTATTGTACAAAAATAGTGAAATATGAAGAATAATTAGAAAAAAGGTGGTACTGAGTTTTTGTTTAACAGTAAACAATAATATAATCTAAAAAAACTTTTGTTTCTGGATTGTCTGGCTATGTTCTAGCTATTAGGAAACTACAACCAGACTATTGTTTATATTTGTTCAGCCATTAGTTAGTCATTAGTTTTTATAGTAATAATGGCTCTGGCATGAAGAAGCTGGTGTTGGATCTATGATCATCTCAAATGTTGAGCTATTTTATGAGTTGCTCAGTAGCTCCTGGTTCCATAACCTCAAATGACTGTATAAGACTGTAGAAAGGACTTTACTTATAATCTTACATTCCAGTGCTCATGTTAGTTCTCACTCTCCGGTGTTTGGTGTTGCTTTTAAAGATTTATAATCACACTCTTGATATCACCCAAATGAGGATGGTTCCCCTTTTGAGTCTGGTTCCTCTCAAGGTTTTTCTTTATAACATCTAAGGGAGTTTTTTCTTGCCACAGTCGCCATGGCTGCTTATCAGGGATAAATACACATCATTCACCTTAACTGTTAAATTCTGTAAAGCTGCTTTGAGACAATGTCCATTGTGAAAAGCGCTAAAGAAATAAACTTGACTTGACTTGACATAAGTTCAAACCAGTTATTGAGACCATATTACATGTCCGTCTGCTCAAACTGTCTAGTAAAAACAATATCTCACTACCCGTGCAGGCAGAAAACTGTTTATCTTCAACATGCATGTCTTTCGTCACTCTGTGTGCTCACTAATTGTTCATCTCCTCACCACAGATATATTGCATGACCACCCTTTTGGCTCTTCTAAAAGTTCCTGCAAGGTCTCCTTCCCATGACTCACTAGAGAGTATTATGATCAGGGCCTATTGACTGCACCTCCTGAGCTGAAGATTGGATAGGCTGCTTGGTGGTGACCGACAGTCCACCTGTGATAATAGAAGCAGGCAGGGGGTCTGGGGAGCACTGGGCCTCAGCCTGCATCAACGACTCCCTGATATGCCTCTCCATCCTGACACTGACAGACAGGCCTTCCCCTCTGACACTGCAGCCTGCCAAGCCCACAGGGCTCCTGCCACCCAAGTGGATGGATGAAGAAATGGATGGGAAGATGGATGGATCAGCTAGTTTGACGGATGGATGGTTCCATGTGTTTGAAAAAAAATGCAAGGAGTGCCTAAGGAAATTTCCACGGCTTAAACTCATAAACTCATTTTCCCTCCTGCTTTAGTGTGAAACTCTGTTAAGGAAAATAAACAATTTGAGACAAGTATTTTGTGTAAAGCAATGTTTGCTTCTCAGCGGAGAGTCTGTTTTTCATTATGGCTGTGCCATGTCTGGCAAGGCTTCAGCTGAAAGCAAGAAACAAACACAAAAGATTGGACTATGCATGGGCTGTAATAGAGTTATCTAGGTCTTTGTTCTTTAATGCCACACAGCACATAGCCAAAATGTTCCGAGACAGCAGACCCTCATACACAACTATGTATTGGAATTAGACTGCTCTGTGTGTGTGTAGGTGTGTATATTAAGTATGGCGATGGTGGGGGGGGTCCCTCAGGAGAGCCGTGTTTCAGCACCTTGTCTCCTTTTTTGTTATAGCGCTGACAGAACGGGAGGGAATGAGTGCAGGAGGGAGGAGAGTATTCTGTTTTCTCACTCTCCTCCACTGTCTTCACTTTTTCTCCATTATATATTCATAATTGAATGGGTTAAAGTTGATAGTTGTGGCTGTAGCAAGGCAGCAGTGTTGCACTTATCACTTAGGAATGTTTCAGTCCATGCTTACAGAACACAGTTTGATTCACACACAAGACAAAGAAGGATAGGTCATGTACATTTTATGCTCCTACAAGCTTCAAACTCTTTAAGAACCTCTTGTGAGAGTGAAAGGCACCAAGGTCCCAGTACAACCAAGCAAATTTAGTTTACTTTTTACGAGTTTGTAGTTGTAGGATTATTATTTATCATTCAGTCATTTATTGGTTTAGGATATCATTACCCAGCATCTGCACATTGGGCAACATTAATGACTGCTGTGTCACTCAGACTTTGCACAGTCATCATTGATGAGTAGGGAGAAAGTTAAACTGCAGTCTAGAAACATTCTAGAGCACTAAAGTCACAAAACGTGTTTTTGAGATGAGTATATGAGATGTTGATATATTAGCGAGTGAGCGACAGAGCAGGACAGTATTAACTGATTAACGCTGCTTGTACCCTCATTCATTACTGTGCATCATTTTGCTTTTTTCTATACACTTCCTTTGCTCGTGTGCCATCATATACAATACACTACACATTGTACTGTATACAATGTGTTTCTAATGCAAATTGTATTACACCCAGAAATCAGTGAAAACCATTGAATGTAATTTCAGTGTTATCTTTTTGTGTTCATAAACAAAACGGGTTTCAATAAGCAGATGCAGGCAGAACGATGTTCAGACAAAGAAGAGGGTAGAGTTTCTGAACTGACCAGAGTTTGTTGGGGGTTTATGATGTACACTGCAGCCAAAGCATGACTTCAGTGGCCAACAATTCGATTAAGTGCACCACAGCATCGGATCAGAAAACATCTGCACTGAACATGACAATTGTAATGCAGTCTTATACGCTATATACCACGATACTGAAGCACCATAAACAGACACATGCAAGTGATAAACATTCTATGAATGTGCAGTATACCTACACATTTAATGATTATGTATCATCAAAATAGTCAATATGCAATTGTTTTTTGGCTGTTGAGCTTTTACAGACATGATTCTAGTCAGAGGCATATGTGAAGTCAATACATCGCTGATTTGTAGGTTAGCAGCAAAATCTCAAGGTTCAGTGGCATAAACACAGCCAAGAACAAACATTTTAGCATTTGCATGCAGTTAGGAGGACAATTAAAGTACACAATAGATTGCTTGGAGACTGGCAGGATCTGATTTTATGGCCTGTTGTTAGCAGCTCTGTTTCTCAATAACAAAGAAGAGAAAAGTCCAGGCATACACAGCACAGCTGGAATCTCCTTTTGTATCCTAACAATGCTGCTCAGAAATTAGTCTATTTTTTTTTTTAACAAACTGTTAACATTTTAGGTGAATAACTACATAATGGTTGTTGCTTATACAGATTGCCCTGTTTTTATATATAAACAATGGATTTTTTTTGTGAAAAAAGAAGAAAATTCTGAACTTCTTGTCTTCTGTTTGTATTATTATATCAACATATCCACATAAATATACTAAGCCAAAATATAAAGATTTAGACCAGATTATCTTTAGGACTATGAAAGATTTTTGCAGTTCCTTGTGTTTAAGAAACAATGCAATTAAATTGTCATAATACAGGTACACAGCAGCAAAGAAGTGCAAATACTAGCATTGCGCAGATAACCATATAAATATATAAACAACAAACAAATTATAATATGCTGAATAATAAGCAGAAGCTGTTGTGCAACTACACTAAGAATATACATATATTCATTTGATATATAGGAGAAAAGAAAAATGTGGATAATTATAACTATATATAATTCTAAATTCATAGCAAATGCTACAATATCTTTTATCTTCATTTTTCAGCATTTGCTATGAATTTAGAATTATATATAGTTATAATTATCCAGAGATGATTCAGGATGTATAGAGTGTAGCAGAAGTGCATGATGATTACTTGAAGCAAAATCAGTAACGGTGTAGTAAAGTTCACTTGGGTGATGGTATTTGGTCTTGAAACAGTTTGTGACTGGGATGTTAGGAGTCCCTGACGAGTTGGTTATTCTGCTCACAATTCGTAATTAATTGTTAAATGTTAATTGTGTTGAATTGTAAATCATGATTATTATTGTTATTATAAAAAACTCCCAATTTGCATGGTAAATTGGTACAGTGTACTTACACCTAACAAACATATGATGAGACTGAATATGCCCCAATATTATTAGTGATGCTTTCATGTGTGTGTGTGTGTGTGTGTGTGTGTATATATATATATATATATATATATATATATATATATATATATATATATATATATATATATATATATATACACTGTATATATACACTGTATATATACACTGTATATATATATATATATATATATATATATATATATATATATATATATATATATATATATATAATGTACATATTAATAAAATCTGGACTTCTTGACTAGGATAAATTGTAAACACCTCATTGCCTTCTGTGATCAATCATTTTAGTTTGCAATTTATTATTTTACATAAATGTTTTGGGTGTCTTTAACGTTGAATATATTAATCATTTCATATACTGTCTTTTACATAACTCTCGTCCAAGACTTCAAAATTTCATGGGTTAGCATATCTGACTATTCCTGAGTACAGACCACCCTCTAGTGGACAGTGGTAGACGATCAGTTTCATCCTGGTTTAGCTAAAACCTCACAGACAGAAACAATTAGGCATAATGAAATCAGCAGACCATCCGCAGCCACACTAGGAGGATTGGTACATAATGAATCAGACCAAAACCACAGAGCCACGGGTGAATGGTCCAGCTTAATGGAAATGATATAAGTGATTAGCCTTTAATGTTCAGTGAATGAGGATATCAAATATCATAGGCCACATGTACTAAAGAATATCAGGAGGTGCACGTTAAGGACAACGACACACCAATGGAAACAATCATCATTCCTGCATAATCAGAGTCTGTTAAACAAAACAAAAAAAAACACTGCAAAACAGTGGAGGTTCGTAACATTGTAAGTAGAGTACTATAGAACCTAAATGTAAATAATGTGGTCTTTTAGTGCCATCTGGAAAAGATTGGGTCTGGGTGCCTGATACATGAGGGGCTTTCATTATAGTATTCATTTGTACTTCCTTGGAATCTGAATGAGATTATGTAGTGTGGAGCTGAGAGTGTATTCTAAATAAACAGCACGACTAAATGTAGATTAGGAATATATGCTTAAACGATAATGGATTTACAAGTCTTAATCCCTTTTACAGTTTTCTAATTTTCCAGATACTGAAACTAGTCTGAGGGGGTGAGTGCACAGCTCTGCGGGAGTCGGATCTGGCCAGGGTTTCCACCATCATTTTTAAAAGGATAGAATCGAGAAAGGGGGGCAAAGTGAAGCAGAAAACAGCCAAGATTCCCATCATACTGAACCTAGACAGCAATGCAAGCAGGGATGTTTGATTGCAGAGACTTTTTGAGAGCATTTGTTACTGTTGTCAACTGTTGGCTCTCATATGGACACCTGATGGCTCCCATTATCCTATTGTTTCAGTCTCACTGAATGCAGACTATCAGACTGTCCTAATTGCTAAACAATGTTTGCATCTTTTCCCTGTCACAATCTATAAGATTTTAACAAAGTACCAAGAACCAATGTGTATCACTGACATGTCAAGCTCATGTCTTGATTAAGTAGGGGATATCTCTGCTGGGAATAACAGCTGGAAAAACCTGAGTGGCCTGAACACTCTTTCCTTTCCTCAGTCCCACTTCCTGTTTTTCCCATTTGAGACCCCTTACAACCGTCTGTTCATCAGGCTTCCTGTTTATCTTCTCTTTTTAGCACTAGTTTTCAGCTCCTGTAATCCAGACAGTTAACCTCAATATATATTTGACAAGCCTTATGTACATTATATCTTCAGGATCTGTTTTAACCTGGTCAAGGTTGAACCAGATACCTAGAGCTGTGAGGCAGCAAACCTACAATGTTTAGAGTTATGTGACTGAATTAAAAGTAAGCAAAATGTTTTTCATTGACTCGATTGAAAACCCATTTTTACTCCAGACCCACTTCTGTCCATGTGTGTTTTAAAATATTTTTTTGTCACACACAGGCAATGACACATGCCAAACATATTTATAAAATAAGCCTTTGAAACCATCTCATACTGTTTTCACTGATCTGTTGCCCACTAGAGAAAATACTGCTTTTGCCAGTCAAAAAAAACAATGTATATGGATTCTATGCAGGCACAGAAGGTAATTTTCTGGTATACAAAGCCTGGGTTCTTGGAATAGTGCTGTCTGTCATGGACTTTGCACACATCTGAACCAATAAAGACCAGGTGATGGGCTCTAGGATCAGAGAGAAGTCAGAAGCAACATTGACATACTGACATGTAACCATAGATGAGTGATAAGAGAGTGATCGATGGAGAGTTGCTGAATCCACATGGTCTCAGCAGTCATATTCAATCAGTGGTCAGCTTCTGAACATCCAAAGGCAGTTTTGGACTAATCATACTTCCTCCAAGAGTGCATGCAGTGCCATCCTAACAGCTGAGACTGCTTAGGCAGATTGCTGAGTCAAATTAGTTGGTCTAATGAAAACGTAAAGGTATGATGTGAATTTGTGATTGTAATCTTATAAAGTGTTTTTCTTCCTTTCTCTCTCTGCTGTCTTGCCATTCATCTGGCACTGATTTCTCTAAGTTGTCAGCCTTCAACCACTGGAACTATTCCATACTAGTGCTAAGAGGAAAGAAGCAAAGCAAAGAGAGGGAAAATTAGAGAGAAGCAGAAGATCAGACAGAGATCAAGAGAATGTAAGAGGAGAAAGGGAGACACAAAGTGAAAGGGATAGCCTGCACTAATTAGGGATCCTTTACAAAGCCAAGAGGAAGTGGGGCTGCCAGGTCAGCTTTCCTCTGCGATTCCTCATAGTGGCTGTGTTGAGAGCGCCTGGGGCTTGGCCCCCTTCACTGGAGCTCCCCAAGTGTGAGGTGCCAAGTCCAATATCCCCAATTTCTCTTCTCTTCTTTTGGAGTCCTGCTTTGCTGGGGGACAGTGGAGGAAGAAAGAGAGGGAGATCTCAGGTTGATGTTTTTCCACACGCTTGTCTAAAAGAGGCAAGATTACAGTCCTGTCTTGAGTTATGTGCTGACTTGTTAATCTGACTTTCTTTCATAAAGGCAAGAGAAGGTCCTAAATACAATTTGTCAGTAATATTCCTAAACTTGAAAATCAATGAACATAAATGCATACAGAGCGCACAATGTCCAGCAACTGTATGAAATATGCATATAAAAACAAACACCTGACAGATGTTCACATGCTGCTAGCATAACCTAACTCATAAGTCCTGTCCATTTGTAGGCTACAGTGTAGAAAGAGCAACTTCTCCCAAATATGTTCAGTAATGTCTTTCAGACTTTTGCACATCAATTTTAAAAGTACCTATGCACTTTGTGCAATGTGCAGTGCAGATGTGAAGCCGATTTAGAATCCAGCTATGAGTGGTGTTCACATTTTTATCTGAGCGCATTAAAAACAGATAAAAGCGACAGCATGCTTTAACTGGCTGAGCTGACAGGTTTGTGAGGTTTGCCATAAAGTGCTTGGAGGGAAACTGAGAATAAGAAGAGGACAGAGTTATCACCTCAGGAAGACCTTTATACAAATCTTTCTATATACAATTGAGCAAATAAAATGCTCTATTTCTAAATGCATTTGAAGTCAGTCTGAGTACTACATTTACTCCTATATATACAGACATACATTAATACTCCTATTCAGGCTATGATTTTGATGCATTTTTGTCTACATAAAATATCTTTACAAATTTCTTTCTTTATTCTCTCTGTTGTCATGCTAATAAAATTATTTCAACTATATATTTTTAAAATAGATCATTTGCACATGCCTTAGTGTAAGCCATCATGTTAAAAGAGATTAGACATTTTTGTCACAACATCCACACAGGCATACAACATAATCAACAAGATAAGCACATGTGTAATGTAATACATTTACATTTGCATTTATGGTGGCATTTGGCAGACACTCTTATTCCAGAGCGACTTACAACTGAGCATGGAAGGGTTAAGGGCCTTGCTCAAAAAACCCAGCAGTGGCAGCTTGTTGGTGGTGGGATCCAAAGTCCAATGCTTTAACCACTGAGCTACCACCTCCCTGGTCTAATAAGTGTCTACTGTGCTGTCCCCATTTTTAAATTTTTTTTTATTCCAGCATTAGATATCCAACATAGAAGACTGAATATGATTTTTAATAAGTGGACAGTGACATGTATATCAAAGAAACGTTGTTAATAGTTTTATGTGAGCTAGTTTTTAATGGTTTCTGTTTCTACTTTTATCTCACCTACTGTATATTTAGGTAGGAACAGTTGATGATAAACATCAAGCGTCCTGTCATACTGTCAATGTCATATAGAACTCTCATATTCAGGAATAACAGTAAATAAAAACATAGGGATTATTTTGGATTTTGTTATTTCTTTGGTGAAACAGATATTCACACAACATGTTTAGTGCAAGTAGGTCTGGTCCAAGAGATGCTGGAAATCTTTAGCACAATTTAGGCTTGTGGAATAGAAATGGTTTGCGACACAAGGATTAATCCTAAGGCTAGTAAGAATCACATAATACAGACTTTTTCATCTCCAAAGATTTTCATCTTGTCCCCTTACTGCAGAAAAATAACTGTTAATAATACTACTAATAATAATAACAGTTTTTTTTATTTGCAAGACATCTTTGCATTTAAGTCTATATTTAAAGCGGAAAGCAAATGTCTGATGCTGCACACAGAGTAATGTGAGCAGTCTGTGATCAAGTTTTAATAAAAAAAGGGTAGGACTAGATTTTAGTCAGTGATGGATGACACAAAACATATGAAAGGGCAAGCAAGGCTTAAAACCCTCAAATGCTAATCTTGATTGAAGGTCATGGTAAATAATAGTCTTGGGCAATATAAATCAGAGACTTTGTTATGTCCCCTCAGCTTTGTTTCTCCAGTAACACTCACTCATTGTCTATACTGAGAACTTGGCTACAAGAGCGTGAAGGTACAGGCAAACAGAAACAATAAGGCTGGAACATGAGTACAAGTGATCAAGAAGGCGAGAGAAGAGCTAGTTTGTCAAAGGCCCTTTTCATCCTCTCATAAATACCAAATGACTAAATAAAATCTCTCATCCTCACAGAGGCAGATCTGGTCAACTCATGAATGAATGTTATGCTGTGGTCACATATGAGCTCTCAAGAGGACACAGAACATAGAAACAGCACATATAATGTACTGAATATGAACGATTTGCACAATGTGTTGATTTAAAACCTTTATATAATTTTTTGTATTCCTTAGTTCTATATTTCCCATATTAAACAATATTTTTACCCTGTATATATTGCATTATTTATTTGTCTGGTTTACATTATGTCTGTACTTTCTCCTGCCCTGGAAGCTTCTGATGTCATGTCAAATTCTTTGTGTGTAAGCACACTTGGTAATAAAGCTAATAATTTTATAGAAATCGGCCAATATTGAATGGTCTTAACAATAAATCATGGAATCAATCAAATTAGCAAGAAATAAACAAATAGATAGTATGAGATAACCATTGATTTCTTTAAAAGATTAATAAAAATGGCTTCGAACAGTTGATGAGTTTAAATATCTTGTTCATTCACTCATGTGTTAGCTTGAATCTTATGCAAAAGTACATGACTGTACTTTTGGGTAAAAAAAAGATTATGTAAGTAATTTTCCATGTACATAGATCTTCCTGACCAGTTCAAGCAGCAATAGTAAATGAGCAAATGATTGCACATGAGGTCTCAGGAAACCATTAGTGTAATTCTGGCTAATGATTTGTTGGTAAGACCATTAAAGTTTAATATTTTAAGCAAGGCTAATTTTATTTCCCCAGAGGTGTATATGATAACATATTTAACAATTTAGTTTTATTTATATATTGGAGTTAAAGATTTAAAACTGCATATTATAACTATTTAGTTCTCCATTTACAATGAAAATTGCATAAGTTGACAGTTGGAAGCAATGGCTGGGTTTGCTCTGTTTCCCAGAAGGCTTAAAAACTTCATTTAAATCTCTTGTCTGTGCATGTACTGAGAGAGAGAGGAAGGGGATTACAAAGTGATGCAATCCTGAGCAGCTGATGAAGGAGCTAAGCCTTAAAGCAAAACACTATAATCGTACATAATAAAGGCCAGGAAAGCTGATAGTCTGTTCATTACTACTTTGCTCACATCTTTGTAGGAGAAAGCTCCTGCTGTTAACGGAAAACAGGTGTAAAGCACCCCTGGGGTTTAAGGAAACACATTCTCACACACATGCTAGGAGAAAAGTCTGATTTTGTACACACCAAAGGAAGTCATATGTCACCTGTGTCTACACTCTCACTGCTCTGATACCCAATGGTGAAAATGTACAAGAGAATAAAGGTGAGATTGAGGCTGAGTGACAGTTTCTCAATTAATTCGATGGTCATTTACTTTTCTCCTCCTTTCAGCTCGCTCATCAGGGACGAACTTACTTATAAAGAACATATTTGAGACAATGTTCATTGTTAAAAGCACTATACAAATAAAAATGAATTGAATTGAATTGAATTGAATAATATGTGTGGTTCCAGGTTCTCTCCTTAATACAGCTCAATAAAGCGTACAAAAAAAATCAGCTAAGTGATGAGGGATCATGTGTTTGTAGTGTAGCTCTAAAAATATAAGAAGAAGACTTGCATCTTTTAACTTCTGTTTCAAAAATGTAATATGATTATGTTCAAGAAAACAGATAAAACCAGAATTTTACAGTCTCCACTCTAGTTAATAACTAGGTAACATTAATATTTAATAGTAATTCAGTACTCGTTAGTGATGTTAAACTCTCTCTCTCTCTCTCTCTCTCTCTCTCTCTCTCTCTCTCATTGTTTTATCATAAAACCAGCAAATTCCAAAAACTTGCTCTCCTTAGTGGAAAGATACAGCCCAATAAGGGGGATTCAGTGGGTCTTTTCCTTTACAATACACATTCTCATACTTACACGCATAATGGTCACATCTGCTATTCAATTAAATTAAAAAGCAAAAGCCAAATAAAAACAATCTCTTTGCTTCACTCTGTTCTTTACACACAACATATAAAGAAAAAAATGAATGATCGAGGTCCTAAAAAATGTCAATCTTGTCTCTTTATGTGCAGCTGTAATAAATCAAGTGTCTGATTTTGATCAGGGGTGCTGTCTAAGCTCTGTGCTGCATTATGATCACATATCATTCACACATCAGGAGAAGGATGCAATGAAAACACCAGCCATTTCGAAATCCCTGCAGAAGAGAAAGCAAAAGAATCAAACATTTACACAAGTGATAAATAATTATGCACTGATACATGACTAATTAATTCTCTAATGAATTAAATGTGAGCAAGAGAGCTGAAAAGCTGAAAGGAATTTGCATCAGCAAGAAAGCAGGGTGTATAACACTAAAGCAACTCAAAAACATGCCAGAGTCAGATTAATCTCTCTCTCTCTCTCTCTCTCTCTCTCTCTCTCTCTCTCTCTCTCTCTCTCCATTGCACTCTTTAACACACAGTTAGGTCTGTGGTCAACTTTTGATCAAGACTTCTCTTTCATGGTTTCCTTTCATGATCCTAAATACACACAAGTGCACACTTTTTAATGGCTTTTCCTGGACAGGTTCTCTGTCAGGTTATATAAGTGCAATATACAACTTATTGTTCAGTGCATGTGGACATTTTAGTCTGCATTGATTGATTTCCTCTGCAGTCTTTCAAACAACTCAATTCAAAATCAGGACAGGGATATGCACACACACACACACACACACACACACACACACACACACACACACACACACACACACATATACTCACAACTAATACTGAGCTCATTCTTTTGTTCGTTTTAGCAATTTCACTGAAACGTGAATGATCTAATGCATTCTTTCCCAATATAGATGCAGTCCAATTTTTTTTTTTTATAAAAGAGAGATGTTCGTTCATTGTCTTCTGATCAGAACACAATGTATTGGTTTATTGCTTTGACATCAATTTTAATCATGCAGAAAAGAAAACACCTGGCTTTTTGGATGAATGACTTTGATTTGGACCCTGGCCACTGTAATTAAAAAAAAAAAAAAAAAAAAAAAAGAATTCCATTCAAGCTAAAATTTCAGTGCTGACGTCATATAGACATTTGATTGGAAGATAATCTAAACTCCCTCTTTAAAACATTTATCGCTAAAAATATTTGTAGGCATAATTTACAAGACATAACATATCTACAGGGAAACCTTGTTTAAAAATATACAAAGCAGACAACAGAATCAGCTATTACCCTCTCTCACACACACACACACACGCTGGAAAGATTTCATTCATCAGTGTAAATGAAATGCCAGTTTTACTATCTTGACATTGGTATTTTAACACTTTATCTTATGTGCCTAAAATAAATGTAGGCTTTTTTTAACAATACATTTAATGTTACTTTGTTTCCTTTTCCAATATAACAATATATTTCCTCTAATCTTGTTTAGCAATCACATACACACGCTATACATGAGTAATTTTTTTTTTAAACATATCCATACTTAAATGTACTTAATTACTATTAAATAAGAATTAGATGATTAATAGTCAGAGATTTTTATGCAACTCAGTTGAGACTCAAATGATTTATGAATATTAATTATTATGAAATCAAGTGAAATTTAATACCATCTTTTCATGTGAATCAAATTATTACATGTCATATTTATTTTGTATTACTTAGTAGTTTATTAGTTATTTAGTATACAAACTATTTTGTGAGTCTAAATAAAAATGTAAGAAACATAATTATGTTTTTTCTATGAAAATGATTAGTATTAATTGTAATACATACCGTAAACATGTATAAAACCCCAAAGTAGAATTACGTATGTACTTTCCACTAACTATTATTTCAACATAATTACCTACATAACGTTACACTCATGTAATTATATCCACTATGTTGCTTTTTTTTGTAAATAACGAAAATGCAAACGTTTCTTTATTAACTAGAAATATTACATAGTCTAATAAAGCTAAAAAACTTTTTAGAAGAGCTGTCCAGAGTGCTGAACTATCACCAATGACATTAAATTTATTTTTAAAAAATTGCTTAGGTTAGAAATTAGGTTAAATTCTATGCAAATTCACCACAGTATTACAGATTATTGTTTTCTCTATACAAATGAACATGATGGAAGCTGAATTCAGCTAAACATCTACATAAATTTACATGAGGGTAAGGGAGATGTGTTTAAAATTTTATTTCATACAAATCAAACTACTGAAAAATTAGCCAGTGTCTCTAACAATTAAAACTTTGGTAAACTAATTAAATAAATTATTATGCAACATGAGACACAGCTGGTATAAGTTGATTAAAAGTAATTTTCACTAGTGATGAGTGTGAGCACCTAGACTGAGTTAATACCAATTTCTTTTATTATTATTTACGTATTTAAGTAGACTCATCTCACATACTGTCTATATTAAATGAAATTTAATAAACATTTCAACTAAATATTATTCCCCTTATATGCTAAAGCTCAGCAACAAGCAAAAATTGAACAATTACACCAACTATTAGTTTCTGGGAGCACATTAGTAATCACATTTGCACCAAAACAACGTGTTTTTCTTATGAACTTCCTTTTTTATAAAATGTTGGATGTTGAGGTCATGACTGTGTTCTTCAAATAGAGTAATCTACCAAAATAAATAAGAAGAAGAAAAAGAAGGAGAATGTCAAGTAATTCTAAGAGCTCAAAAAAGACATTTGATTTAGGCTATTCACAGACACATGCCCACCACACAGCAGTGAAGGGTAAGGAATCACATTTAAGTGAGAAGATGTGTTCCTGATTCATACATTATTGAGCAGCAGCCAATGTTATTTTGGCTCAGAGTGATGTGGAACAAAGAGACAAAAGTGAAAATCATTCAACCTTGCAGAGGGAACTAAATCTAGTTTTAGTAGTGTTGTTGTGTATACGTGGGGGGTTTGGGGTTGAGGTAAAGGCAGAGATATTTTGACCAGGTCGGTAGAAATCTATATCACATATCACAATCCAATACATATGTTGTGGCCCGATGGTGCTGTAGCCTGAGGGTAAAAGCAGCAACAGCAGCTTGGAGGTGGGTGGTGGGGGGTTTTCCAACAGGAATTTTAAAAGAGGCTACAATTTGAAAGGCAATGTGAACTGAGAAGAGGTGATCAAAGATGAGAAATGCGTGTGTGTGTGTGTGTGTGTGTGTGTGTGTGTGTGTGTGTGTGTGTGTGTGTGTGTGAAAAAGGTGGGAGAAGGAGACAGAGACAGAGAAAAGGGTTATATGAAGATATGATCAGCATTAAAACCAGCTGTGTATTAACCCAATTTCCACCTCAGTAAAAACAGGTCCATCAACACTTCCATGTGTTCTTCTGAGAAGACCATCAAAGAGTTTCCTCTAAACCTGAACGCAGTACTCACCCTCTCCCAAACCAACTGCAAACCAAAATAACACCCTTTTGGAATCATGTGGGTCACCGGGGTGAGCAAATGTAAACTGATTAGGTCGAATAAATAAAATACAAAACTATAATGAAATAGAAAACGAAAATCTAATTTAGCTTTGGCATAACCACTGTGCTTAAGGTTTTGTTACAAAAATGTTTACATTCAGTGATATCCTCACCCATGACACATGCGAAAAGCCAACAAAAAAGTTTTCAGTTTCAGACCAGCCCACATCAAATCAAAGTTAAAATTTACATCTGAATCAAGTCCATCCTATATATAATCCAGCATCCAAAGAAATTATTAACATTTTATTTCTGAAATCTGAATAACAGATTTCTGATACTGACAGATTGTTACTAAAACACTGTGTGGTCTTTACATGATCTTCTCACAAAATTAAAGCAATTTTCTATTTTCCTTATTATTAAACAAATGTTACTGATCTAAGACAATAGACTAGCACAACATGGACTGACATTGTATGGTATTAAACAGTATTCTTAAAGAACTGCACATTATTAAAAAAACCTAAAACTAAAAATTAAGGCTGAAAAAAAAAAAAAAAATACAAAAAAACCCTTGGGTGTCATGGCAGGGATTTAAACACAATTGAAACAAAACAGTGGCATCGACCCCTTTTCAGCCATATACAATGTGAGGACAGGGCCCACAATGCTGACAGTGGAGCTCAGCTCAGTCTGTGTGCATGCGTGTGTGCGTGCGTGTATGTGTGTATGTGTGCATGGGACTACTGTGTTATAACCCTAAAAACACACGTGTAGCAGGAAAAAGGCTAAGCAAGAGCTTAAACCATAAGGTAGGACCCTCTTACTTTACGTCTGCCAGTTATATTTATTTCCTCTTAGACAGTGAGGTGACAGGGATTACTTAAATATATATATAATATCAACTATTGGATATTAAAGTAATGATTATAACACTAATTCATTTCACTTACATCATGATTGAGCATCCTCAAAATCATTCATGAATTATCAATGTTATGTTGGTTATTCTTCACTATTTTATATTTTAGTACAGGTGTATTTTTAATAATTTGTAAACAGAAAGAAAAATGTTTTGTTTCTAGAAATGTTCTTTATACAATGTGCCTTTAAAAGTGTGTGAATGCAGCTAAATGGTGTGCATGTGGTGTGCTGTAGCTGGATGCCCTCACCATTCATACACTGTTAACTGCTCATGAAGTCACGCTGACTAAAGTACAGCAAGACATTTCATTTTGTATAATACTCAAACAAATATGTTGTAACAGCTGCTATTATAATGAATATTAATTTGATTATATAGACAAAGAAATTGACTCGTATTAGACACACAAACAATCCAGGGCATTTCATATACATTCTTTTTTTTTACTTAAAAATCCTTATAATTTTAAATAGGGACTTGCACATATATATTGAACCTAATATATATATATATATATATATATATATATATATATATATATATATATATATATATATATATATATCGCATCAATGTAGAATCAACATCAACATGTAAAAGTGTAAAATAGTAGTAATATATTTAGTATTATTATGGCGCTAGTGGGTTTAGCCCATGTTTTCAGAATGAACTGTACCCATTTATTATTAATATAATGTATGACTCCATATGTTGCTACATAAAATATACCAAAACCTTTAAATAAGTTAAATATCAGCCATCTTCAATAGGCTTCTATGACAGTTCATGACTGAAAACTAAACATATTTGACTTTATTCCCTTCATGTTACTCTATTATTTCGGAGTTCATGTCTTTACATCTGTTCAGAATCTTGCCTGATGACACAAGACTAACCGAAATGCTGCAAACACTATAGCATGTTTCTGTGTACAGCCATGGACCTGGATGGCTGATTGTAGTAACTGAGCATTCAAGGAAATGTATTTATACCAATATAGTTGATGACACCACAAATATGCAAATAAGAACCTTAACCCTATGGTTTAAAAATTAAGGGTTATTGTGAAATGTCAGATTATGAATTCCCATAATTTTGGATCATTTTTAACCCTGGGTGTAGTATGAGCAGTGTGTAACATGAAACAAGGTAACCCACAATTGATTTTACTCAGGTTTAGAATGACCTAGGGTTAACTATTTTAGTGTGAAAAGCCCTTTTGTTAAAAACACTATTCTAATACTGGGTAGGGCCCCCCCTTTGCTCTCAAAACAGCTTCAATTCTTCATGGCATGGATTCTTCGTTCTTCATTCACTGGATTCAGGTCCGCTGACTGGGAAGGCCTTTAAGGACGTAAAACCAGTGTGAAACGACTTTTGTTCTGTGAGATGGTGCATTATCATGCACATTTTAGCCATTAAGGCATTGGTAAATTGTGGACACAAAGACATGCACATGGTCAGCAGCAATACTCCAATAATATGTGGCATTCCAGTAATGATTGATTGCTATCAACAAGCCCAAAGTGTGCCAAAGGAAAACTTTCTGTGTTTGGCAGACAAAACTGGAACCTGGTTTGACATTCTGCTGTTTTAGCCCTGTTCACATAAAGGTTTGACTTGTGCATTCTGAGATGCTCTTCTGCTCACAACAGTTGTTTAAAATGAATATCTTAGTTAAAGCTTTAACATTTTTGGTCATTCTTAATTGACCTTTCTCATCAACAAGGTATTTCTGTCTGCAGAATTGCTACTCACTGAATGTTCTTTCTTTATTCAACCAATCTACAGATAGTCAGCAGTTATACAAATATTTAAAGCAGTTAATTTCAAACCCTAAAAATCATGTCCATGGTAAAAATCACTGAGATTACATTTTCCGCCCATTCTAATGGTTCATGCAAACAATTACCCAACGCTGCTGGCACGTATTTGCATGATTTTGTGCATTGCACTTTAGTAACACAAATGGATGATTAGATAATACCATGAATGAGCAGGTATACAAGTGTTTCTCCTAAAGTGTTCAATGAGTGAATAACTATGGTAGTATAGGCAAAAATAGTAGTTATATCTGGATTTATAGGGACATGAAGAGACCTTGCAACTTGGAACAAAGCAACACAATTCTTTCAAGATATTTCACACACATTTTTCATGATTCTACAGATAAATAGATAACCCTAGTGCAAAATAGCACAAATTGTTTTCTTATCTCCAATTTATTTGGGTGATTACATCTCATACTTCGACACAAAGTAAATAAAAATTGTAGTTTGTCCACAAAATGTTACTTTTATTATATGTGTCTATTAAACTAAGATCTATAAGCCAACAATATCACTCACATATGAAAATCTTGCCCTTTTTTCATTGTGGGACACTTGAATCTTTACACAGAAAAAAAAAAAATAAAAAATAAGATTCTCTATATATCAGGTAAAATTCATGTGATTATGGTAAATATTCCTGGAGATAAATCGTAAACATCTCTTTCCAGATCAGATGGTTTTACATTTAAATATATTATGTCTTTCAAGTTTACAAAAATCTGTGAGGGTTAGGCCAAAATATTTTACAGATTTTGGATTTTGAGAAAATATTAAGCAAATATAAAATATCAGACAGCAACACACCTTTGGGATTCTGGATGAATTGACCAACAAAACACCTGCTAAGCTTCAGTGCTGTGATACAAACCATCTACCCATTTACATTTACGGCACTTGTCAGGCACCCTTATCCATAATAACTTAGTTACACCATTCATACAACTAAGCAGTTGAAATGTAAAGGTTGTCATGCATCAACTTGGTGGTGGTGATGCTGGAATTTGAACTCGTGACCCGCTGAGCCAAAGTCCAACATCTTATCTACTGACCTACCAGCTACTCATTTAATACCTAACCAGTGGTTGTCCTGTGGTGGCTCCTAGCCACTGACTGGCAGAATAAAGAGGTCTAACATTGTACATAGGAAAAACCCTGTAACAACCTACAACACTTAAAAAAAACAAAAATTTAATTATGCCAGCATTATTTCTAAAAAAGGAGAGTTTATATGTTTAAGCAATATTTCAAAAGTCTCTAACCAACTAATGTGTTAAAATGTAGAAGCAAGAAGGTAGCTACTTGACTTGAAAAGAAATGCTGTAATTGTGTCAACCAACCAGTAGGTGTGTGTGTGTGTGTGTGTGTGTGTGTTTCCAAATATGTTCTAAATATGTTTCCACGCTTCGACTTTCCCATTTTTAAGATCCAACAGAAGTCTATGGGAATGAATGCTTTTTTTTTTTTTTTGCTGTTGTATAACAAAGATTTCATGTCAGAGTTCATAGTGCACTCGAATATTTACCTTCCTGTTAGTGAACAACATTGTGATTGCTGTGCTCGGGGTTTCAGCTGGACTTTTTCTCCAGAAGATCTTTACACTTTCAGAGAGTTTTCATCAACGTGCTTATTTAAAAGCGGGGTAAAGAAATCGGAGGTAATATTTGGTAACTTTATAATCGTTATGTGTACTTGGACTGGGCACGGAGCCATTTATTATGCCCTATTTGTTTTTAATGAATCAAGTGGTTGAGGAGTTTGTGTAGAATCTGGGCTGAAGAAGCAGTAGTATTGGTTGTAGTAATGCTGCAGAACGCTACACAAGATTTTTATATTCATTCGTTTTATAAAAACATTGTTTTTCCGAGTTTGTAATATCTTCTCTATGTGCGCCATCTAGCGGTCGATATGAGGAACAACATTTCTGCGTGTCAGTAGGCTTTTACCATACGAAAATAAATGAAGAAAAAGTAACACAAAACTAACCGTGACACTGCGATGAAAGCTGTATTATGCTTCATATACTTAAGACGTCGTGTTACTCTTTCCATTGTGGCTTGTCTTTGATTCAGTACATTCAGTTTGCTCTGAAAACTAGATTGTCCTTCAAGTAGATGTGGCGAAAGTACACACATCCTTTACTTTAGAAGAAGTACAGATACTTATCTTTTTCAAATACTCTGGTAAAAGCTGAAACACAGACTATCCTTTTTACTCAAGTTAAAGTAAAGAAGTTTGAGCTCTGACATGTACTTAAATAAAAAGTAGCCATTACTACTACCTGTTTTAGTGTCATGCTGGTAACTGGACCTCATGTTATATTAATATTAGGGCCGTCAATCTATTAAAATATTCGTTTATTATTAGTACTCAACATAGAGCATAAATACAAAATATTCTTGTTAAGATTTTTAAGTAATTATGGTGTTTTAAATTACGTAAATCATCAGGACACCAAAAGGAATCTTTATGTTTCCACACGGACAGTTAATGAGGTGATACCGGAGAAACTGTACCTCTTTTGACTTTCATATGGATTATATAATCAGAGAATTTTAAAAGTAGACATTTTGAGCTTTCTATCCACATATTTATTGTCTGCGAGGCAAGTATTCAGAGATTCAGGTTGTTTTATTTGTGTCCTCACACCAGACATTGAATTTGACGGAAACTGTACATTTTCCTGTATATGGGAATATAAACTCAGTAATCATTTGCTTTTTTTTTTTTTAACCCACATCCTTGATTCTACCACATATATATATATATATATATATATATATATATATATATATATATATATATATATATATATATATATATATATATATACATTTTTATGGATAGTTTGATCTCCATCCTCATTCTACTGTAATGAGGAAATGTATTTTCTTGAACCTAAATTATATATATTATATGTTTTACATATACATATTTTGGTTTAAATGAAATATATTTTGGCCAATTCTTTTTTTTTTTTTTTAATGTATGGGTTGCACAAGTAATAAATAATGCTGATTTTACAGTGGGGCAAAAAGGTATATAGTCAGCCACCAATTGTGCAAGTTCTCCCACTTAAAAAGATGAGAGAGGCCTGTAATTTTCATCATCGGTACACTTCAACTATGAGAGACAAAATGAGAAAAAAAAATCCAGAAAATCTAATTTTTAAAGAATTTATTTGCAAATATTGTGAAAAATAAGTATTTGATCACCTACAAAAAAAGCAAGATTTCTGGCTCTCACAGACCTGTAACTTCTTCTTTAAGAGGCTCCTCTGTCCTCCACTTGTTACCTGTAATAATGGTACCTGTCTGTTATTAGTATAAAAGACACCTGTCCACAACCTCAAACAGTCAGACTCCAATCTCCACTATGGCCAAGACCAAAGAGCTGTCAAAGGACACCAGAAACAAAATTGTAGACTTGCACCAGGCTGGAAAGACTGAATCTACAATAGGTAAGCAGCTTGGTGTGAAGAAATCAACTTTTTTTTAGAAAATGGAAGACATACAAGAGCACTGATGATCTCTCTCGATCTGGGGCTCCACGCAAGCTCTCACCCCAAAATGATCACAAGAACGGTGAGCAAAGATCCCAGAACCACACGGGGGGACCTAGTGAACGACCTGCAGAGAGCTGCGACCAAAGTAACAAAGACTACCATCAGTAACACACTCCGCCGCCAGGGACTCAAATCCTGCAGTGCCAGACGTGTCCCCCTGCTTAAGCCAGTACATGTCCGGGCCCGTCTGAAGTTTGCTAGAAACCATTTGGATGATCCAGAAGAGGATTGGGAGAATGTCATATGGTCAGATGAAATCAAAATAGAACTTCTTAAAAAAAAACTCAACTTGTCGTATTTGGAGGAGAAAGAATGCTGAATTGCATCCAAAGAACACCATACCTACTCTGAAGCATGGGGGTGGAAACATCATGCTTTGGGGCTGTTTTTCTGCAAAGGGACCAGGACGACTGATCCGTATAAAGGAAAGAATGAATGGGGCCATGTATTGTGAGATACATCAGCAACGGCATTGAAGATGAAACGTGGCTGGGTCTTTTAGCATGACAATGATCCCAAACACACCGCCCGGGCAACAAAGGAGTGGCTTCGTAAGAAGCATTTCAAGGTCCTGGAGTGGCCTAGCCAGTCTCCAGATCTCAACCCCATAGAAAATCTTTGGAGAGAGTTGAAAATCCGTGTTGCCCAGCGACAGCCCGAAAACATCACTGCTCTAGAGGAGATCTGCATGGAGGAATGGGCCAAACTACCAGCAACAGTGTGTAAAAACCTTGTGGAGGCTTACAGAAAACTTTCAAATCAAATCAAATTTTATTTGTCACATACACATACATACAAGGTTCAACATGCAGTGAATTGCTTTTTACGACGTTCCGGCATGAGGGAATAGGATGGGGAGAAAAAGAAAATAAAGATAAAGAAGGCAGATAAATAAAGCATAAAAACTATATAAAATATAAGAATATATAAAGATAAATATGAGATATATATGAGAGAAAAGATGTATATACAGAATATGCTTATGGCAGTAAGCAGTAAAACAGTAAACAATTTAAGGCGGTTTTGTGATTGTCCATAAAGTGTCCGTGTGCGGTATGGTGTGGTATAAAATAAAATGTAAAGTGCACTGTGCTGTGCGAGTCCAGAGTTTAAAGTGTCGTAGTGCGAAAAGTGAGATATGTGCAGAGAAAAAGTGTGATGATGGCGAGAGTGGGCCAGTTTTTAGATCCTGGGTGTTTCCTGGTTTCCTGGTAATGGCAGGAAGAAGCTCTTCCTCATTCTCTCTGAAAACAAAAACTTTTGTTCTCTGTCATTGCTAAAAAAAAGGGGAATATAACAAAGTATTGAGATGATTGACCACATACTTATTTTCCACCATAATTTGCAAATAAATTCTTAAAAAATCAGGCAATGTGATTTTCTGATTTTTTTTTCCTCATTTTGTCT
The DNA here is from genome assembly GCF_014805685.1 of Silurus meridionalis. Taxonomy (NCBI): domain Eukaryota; kingdom Metazoa; phylum Chordata; class Actinopteri; order Siluriformes; family Siluridae; genus Silurus; species Silurus meridionalis. The sequence continues at coordinate 12,193,972 of NC_060886.1, forward strand.
CTCATAGTTGAAGTGTACTTATGATGAAAATTACAGGCCTCTCTCATCTTTTTAATTGGGAGAACTTGCACAATTGGTGGCTGACTAAATACTTTTTGCATAAAATACTACATTTCGTTCTATTCATGTAATTAAATTAGGTTGTTTTATACACACAGTTTACAGTAAGTAGAAACATTGTAAATGTAATCAGTCAACAGACAAATCTCTTTGTCACTTTTTTATAAGTTTTTATTTGTGTGTTGTCTTAGTTTGCAAATCATTAAATATGATTTTGTGATTGGGAAAATGAATAATTTGTTTGCTAATAATTGAATATTAATGGCTAGAATGTTGAATAATAGATTTTCTAAAACTCTAGAAGGTTTACCAATGTATTAAGCAAAAATTATTTACAAAGCAGAACTATAAAAATGTAACACTAATAAAACAGATTTTTTTTTACAATGTTATTTCATTCTTTCTGTCCTTGCTGTACAATTTAATCTTAAAAGGTTCTGCTGCCATCTCAAAGTAGCGCTTTGTTCCTAGATCCTCTGGGAGAAAGTTTTGCAGAACTAAAACAATGTACCAATATTTCTATGATTTCAAGCTGAATTTTCTTCAGCTGTTACTCCAGTCGTCAGTGTAACTCAATCCCTTAGTTGGAAAACAGTTCTGCTGTTTAATATTTTTTACAGGTGTGTGTGTGGTGCTACTAACCTGTTTGGACTTTATTACTTAATTTATCAACCACTCTGTTTGTTGTTGGTTATATTTCTCATCTACCATTCACACATTTGTCAATAAATTGTATACACTTTACTCAGCGTTCTCATGAGTATGTTCCCTGTCAACCTGTTTTCAACACTGATGATAAATCAGCATATTCGAATGAATGTTGAAGGATCATGTGACACTGAAGACGAAAAAATAAGTTGATATTTACATATATTAAAACAGAAAGTTATTTTATTTGTTAATATTTAACAATATAACTTCCTGCTTCACCATGTTCACACCATCCAACCTTCTCTCTCTCTCATTTTTCTAGTTCATCAGCTGCTCAAAATACTCCCTCAATCTTCTCAACACACTCTCCTCACTAGTCAACACATTTCCAGCTCCATCCTTTATTGCTGTAACTTGTAGCACATCCTTCCCAGCTCAGTCCCTCTGCCTGACCAATCGGTATAAATCATTTTCTCCTTCCTTAGTGTCTCATACAACTCCTAATATGCCTTTTCTTTGGCTTTTGCCACATCCCTCTTCACCTGCTGCCATATCTCCTTGTTTCCTCAAGCTCCTACTTTTCTCATCTCTCTGTAGATCCCAGTTCTGTTTTGCCAACCTCTTTCTTCTTATGCTCTCCTGCACCTCCTCATTCCACCATGTCTATTTGTCTTCCTTTCTATTTCCAGATGTCACACCAAGTACCTTTCTTGCTGTCTCCCTTAAAACTGCTGCAGTAGATGCCCAATTATCCAGCACCTCTTCACCACCACTGAGCCCCTGTCTGACCTCTTCCTTGAATCTCACACTACAGTCTTCCTCCTTCAGTTTCCACCATCTTATTCTTCTATCAGTCCTCACTCTTCTGCACTTCTTCAACATTCTTCCAATCTCCTTCAGGTTGCATCTCTTACATAGAATATAGTCCACCAGTGTGCACCTTCCTCCACTCTTATACGTCACCCTGTGATCCTCCTTCGTCTCAAAATAAGTGTTCCACACTGCCATTTCTATCCTTTTAGCAAAATTTACCACCATCTGCCCTTCCACATTCCTCTCCTTAAGACCATACCTACCCATCACCTCCTCATCACCTCTGTCCCCTTTACTTGCCCATTAAAGTCTGCCCCAATCACCAATCATTCATTACTAGGTACACCACTCTCCACCATTTCATCTAACTCACTCCAGAATTTTTCCTTCTCCTCCATCTCACAACTCACTTGTGGAGCATAGGCACTGATGACAATTATCATCATCCCTTCAACTTCCAGCTTCACGTTCATCACCCTATCAGAAACTCTCTTCACCTCCACTAGACTCTTACTGTACTCTTCCTTCAGGATCACCCCTACACCATTTCTCTTTCCATCCACACCATGAAAGAACAGTTTAAACCCACCTCCAATGTTCCTGGCCTTACTCCCTTTCCACTTGGTCTCCTGAACACATATCTACCTTTTTCCTCTCCATCATATCAGCTAACTCTCTCCCTTTACCAGTCATTGTACCAACATTTAAAGTACCAACCCTGACCTCCACTCTCCTCCACTTCTTTTCCTGCTGTCTTTGTAGATGTCTTCATCCTCTTGTAACTAACTTTCAGAAAAGAGTAAATAAGGTAATCCTTTTGAGCTCCATTTTGTTTGGTCTCTTCCGCCCTATATGGTATAGTCCTTTAACTCTGCCCCCATACGGTATAGTCTTTTAACCCCGCCCCCATACAGTATAATCCTTTGACTCTGCCCCCACTAGTTATTGACGCACACCATGGTAAAGGAAAGTCATGTCGCTTAAATGCTCTGAAATCGTACAAGGTTCTTAAGGAAAGTAAGGGATAATTAAGCACCTAGCTGGAACGGGAACAAGGTACTATGATTGATTTGTTTAATGTGTATATGCATTAATATTTGGGTTAATCTATTTAACTGTGAAGAAGTGTTTTAATGTGTTGTTATCACTGCCACATCTGTGACATCATCGTGTGACATCACAAAAGGGTTTCTTTTAAATGGCTATTCATGTTTATGTTTGTAAGAGCTGATTGTATTATTTGTTATCTATCTGTTCTGTAGCTCTTACGGTGTTTCACTAAGAAAAGGTTTCTCATCAAGGAAAGGTAGATTTTGTGTTTCCCAAGGAAAGGCTGACGGCTGAACACAAAATAAAGGCTTTTTGAAACATCAGTACGCTTCACCATTGTCTGGCAGTGGGTTAGCTACAGTAAGAGCTTGACCCGCATCGATTCCAATAACTGTTGTCTACAACGGGCCACGGAGGGTCTTCAAAGCGCCAGTTACAGCTTCTGCTACATCACCGTCACAAGGTATCAGCGTGGACTCATCAAGCTGCTTCCTCGCGCCTGACCCATATATTTCGGACAGCGGTCTCACAGATTCGGTGCAATGGTCAAGTACAACCACACTTACGGACATTGATGCAAGACCGTGAGTATTAATCTACTCTAGTACGACAATACGACGAGCAACGGATGAACGGCTTCTTGGACTGAACATTCAATACTCACCGGCTCAGCAACAAGAGCAACAATATAAACTGTGATTATATTTGTGCCCATGCCTGTAGGCATCCACATGGACTTTGTCTAATTAAGGACATAGATTTTAGTTTTTTTTTATTTTGCATTTATCCACTTAGTTACAGTGTTTATTGAGGATTTAACATTCACGTTTCTCTCATTTGGATTTATTATTGTTGATAACTTGTTCATTGTAGTATTTACACTGACATTTACAATAATTCTAGTGTCTATATGTTAATGCATATGTGTCAGCTGCTTAAATTGATGTTCTGATATTTTATGTTTATACAGTTCATATTCAGGGCTTTTCCATATCTGTTAAGGGGGTCATCTTCCGCCATTAGAGTTAAAATTTATAAGTGATAATGTCACAGTCAGGAAATGAGATAGAGGTGGAGGAGCAGATGGCTAGTTACCAGCATGAAGATTTACAAGGTGAAACCCACATAATGGTAGACCAATCAGAGTGACCGTGTCTGAAGGAAACAAATGAAGTTAAACAACAATGTCTAACTGATCTTCAAGTCAAATTTAATAAGGATGATAATGCTCTTGAAGGTCCAAGACGCTCTGAACGCACACGCCATCCTACAGAGAAGATGCTCGCGCACCAATATGAAGAGGCCAAGAGAAAAGAGAAAAGGCTGTTTGCCATGTACGAACAGTGGAAGCTTCACGCAAGGAAGGCAAGAGGCAGCTAAAGACTTATATGTCAGAGAGTCAGCTCTGGCCTCTCATTGACGAGCTTAAGAAAAGTAAAGATAACATGATGAACATTTATTATGAAATTCGAAATCTCACCTCACCCTCTACCGACATAAGAAGAAGAGTTGATACGTGTGAAGCTGTGACCACAGAAATCATCAAAATTGCATACAGCAGAGCTATAAATGAGGAAAGCGGGTTTGATGAGCCACAGGAAAGACACCGCCTTCACGAACTGCTCCGCCACGATTATGCAAAGTCTGTCTATGGATCCGCAGCTTCTTGTGCAAGTCACAGCCAGTCGGATCACTACTTCATAACTTCATCCATGATAGTAAAACGTGTGGACGCAGCAGCTGAACTAGCAGTAAAGGAAGCAAATTATCAGATGCTGCTGGAAGAAGAAAAGCAAAAGGAATCTATAAGGGAGCTAGAGGAACAACAACGCAAGACACTAGAGGCACAACGTAAGACACTAGAGGCACAAAGGCGTAAGTTGGAGCGATTACAGGCAGTGAAAGAGATAAGGGCCGCTCAAGCCAAGTTGAAGATCTACGAAAGGGAGACAGATCACAAGGATGCTATTTATCTCAAGAAGGAAAGGAACATGGAAGCAAAGAATAAACCCGTAACTACAGTGCCCCTCTCTCAAGTTGCAACGCCCATCATACAGACATTCCTCTCTCACTCAGCTCTTTCAAGACAACATAGCCTTAAATAGGCTTCCTGTTCCTGAGCCATTTGTCTTCAATGGCGATCCCATACAATTCATTGAATGGAAGGCAGCATTCACTTCACTCATAGACCAAAGGGCAATCACGCCAGCCGAAAAACTATACTACCTAAAAAAGTACATTGGTGGCCCAGCACGGCAGGCTTTAGATGGCAACTTTTACCGAAATGACAATGAAGCATACCAAGAGGCGTGGGACAAACTAAATCGTCGCTTTGGCCAACCATTCGCCATTCAGAGAGCGTTTAGAGAGAAGCTCAACAACTGGCCGAGAATTCCATCGAAGGATGCTGAAGGACTGAGACGCTTCTCAGATTTTCTGAATGCTTGTCAAGATGCCATGCCTCATGTCAAGGGTCTCGACATATTAAACGACTGTGAAGAAAATCAGAAGCTCGTTCACAAACTACCAGACTGGGCAGCTTTACGCTGGAACCGACAAGTCACGCAAAGCCTAAATGAAAATCAAGAATTCCCAAGTTTCAAAGAGTTTGCTAGATTCACGTCAGATGAAGCCGAGATTGCTTGTAATCCCATTACGTCCTTTCATGCCCTTCATTTGTCAGATTCTATCACTGAGAAGAGAAACCTCAGAGATGTGAAGAAAACCAAAGCTAGTGTGAGAGACTGCCGTCATCGTCTTTTCTGTAACCGCTGTAAAGGAAAGCATCCTACAGCCCTGCATGATGACAACTATAAAAGTGAAAGGACTACATCAGAACCAGAAACAAATCAAAGTGCTGCTGCAACGTCACTCAGTGTAGCAGGTAAAAGCTCATCAAACACTTCTATGGTGATACCAGTCTGGGTTTCATCTAAAAATGATCCAACCACTGAGAAACTCGTCTATGCACTGCTCGACACTCAAAGCGATACTACTTTCATTGACCAAGAAGTGAGTGATGGTCTTAATGTTGACAAGTATCCAGTGAAACTGAAGTTGACAACTATGAGCGGCAGAGACACGGTGATCACAAGCGAAGGTGTCTCTGGGCTTCGTGTTAGAGGATATAGTTCTGCAGTTCAAGTCGATCTTCCGGTCACCTATACAAAGGACTGCATACCTGTCAACCGCTCTCACATTCCCACTTGTGAGACGGCTAAAAAATGGAGTCATCTGGCAGAAATAGTGGATGAAATACAGCCACTTAAGGACTGTGTAGTAGGTCTTTTGATCGGCTACAACTGCTCAAGAGCTATGGCACCAAGTAAGGTCCTTTTAGGAGACGACGAGGAACCCTATGCTGTAAAGACTGATTTAGGATGGAGTATTGTAGGGCGCTCACTACAAACCCATGATGCGTTGAGCACACATCATCTGTGTCACAGAATTGCAGTTAAAGAGCTACCTCCGTTAACTCCTACCGACATCATTCACGTTCTAGAGTCTGACTTCAAAGATGGCAATGACGACAGCAAAATTGTGTCACAAGACGACATCACATTTCTTAACATACTGGATAAGGGAATAAGGAAGAATGTGTCTGGACATTATGAAATGCCTCTGCCCTTCAAAAATAGACCCAGCCTGCCTGACAACAAAGGCTCAGCTATTACGCGCCTCCTTCACCTTAAAAGGAGATTACAACGGGATAAAAGGTATAAGGAACATTATGTTGAGTTCATGGAGGAAGTCATTGGGAAGGGAGATGCTGAGCAGGTCAATGACGGTGGGAGTGAAGGGGAGAGACGGTACATTCCCCATCATGGTGTGCATCACGCGAAGAAGCCAGATAAACTTCGTGGAGTGTTTGATTGCTCAGCCAGATCCAAAGGAACAAGCTTAAATGATCACCTCAACTCTGGGCCCAAAACGTTAAACAACTTAAGTGGAGTTCTTCACTTAAATCTAGCTAAGGAGAATCGTGACATCTACCCTCAAGGTTTGAGATTTGTTACGAGGGACCTTTATGTGGACGATGGGCTCGCAAGTGTCGAAAACACTGAAGATGCTATTCAGCTTGCCAAGGAAGATATGTATGGCAAGAAAAGGTGGAGACATGTTCAATACCTTGCAGAACAGTTTTGGAGTCGATGGCGAAAGGAATACCTCGCCAACATAGCTCTTAGACAGCGCTGGCAAGAAGGAATTTACAAGTTGGAGATATCGTAATCCTGAAAGGAGAGGATTTGCAGAGGAATGAGTGGAGATTGGGTAGAGTTTCAAAAGTCACTACTGACAAAGACGGACTTGTACGGAGAGTTAAACTCCAGCTTGGTGACCGTAAGCTTGGCAAAAAAGGGGAGTGTCTTCACGAGTTGTCGGAAGTCGAGCGCCCAATCCAGAAGCTCGTTCTGTTGCTGGAGTCTAATTAAATCTGCTCCTTCCCTCTATAGTGCATAATAGTACATAGTCGTTGCTAAGTTTCCTTATCCTTTGGCATAAGTTGTCTTTGTCCTTATACGGGTTCCGGAAAGGTAAATTTTCAGTTTAAATCATTCGTGCTTAATGTAGTCTGTGTACGTCCCATTATTCACTCATGATTGGTGGGAGTGTAACTAACTTTCAGAAAAGAGTAAATAAGGTAATCCTATCCTATCCTGGGTTAATCTATTTAACTGTGAAGAAGTGTTTTAATGTGTTGTTATCACTGCCACATCTGTGACATAATCGTGTGACATCACAAAAGGGTTTCTTTTAGATGGCTATTCATGTTTATGTTTGTAAGAGCTGATTGTATTATTTGTTATCTATCTGTTCTGTAGCTCTTACGGTGTTTCACTAAGAAAAGGTTTCTCATCAAGGAAAGGTAGATTTTGTGTTTCCCAAGGAAAGGCTGACGGCTGAACACAAAATAAAGGCTTTTTGAAACATCAGTACGCTTCACCATTGTCTGGCTGGGGGTTAGCTACACCTCTCCTCCTCTTCCTTTGGCCAACAGTAGCCCAGTTTCCACCGGTACACTGTTAGCTAACAATACCTGTGGCGGTCATTGGAATTCTGATTCGTGATCCACATGTTTGATTTGGCACATGTTTTTTGCATGTTGTTTGTGTGTACTGCTTACACAAATTCAGCAAATACATTCATTATATGTTTTCTATTGAAAAACATTGATCTAAAATCGCTGCTTGAGGCTTAGACCTTTAGAATGATGTATAGTTAGTCATGGTTACTCTTGTCCCCTTTTTATTTAATCTATTGTTAAACATCAACACCTCCAAACAATGGGATATCGGTCGCGCTAGATAGGGTTTTAAAGCAATTTAACATGCTTCAGTACATGTTAAAGATGTACAACACATTGTTTTGTGTTTATTTTCAAAAATGTGCAATAAAAGTAATGCAAGTTACAAACTGGCAATATTGTGAACTGTTTAGCCATAAAAGTTGCTTTATCATTGACCTTAAAAACTCACATTCTACACAACTGATGATTTCCATTTCCATGTTAGATTTAAGTGACAAAGAGCAAATATGAAATTAAATATTGCCTCACCCAACCTGGATAATGTGTGTCTACCTGTGTGCTCTATTTTGTATCAGGATGAATACTATTGCTAAGGTGTGTCTGACAGATTTTGAGGAGTATGCCAGACAGCATCTCTCCAAACCTACCTGGGATTATTATGCAGCTGGAGCAGATGAGTGCTGTACCAGAGATGACAACCTACAGGCCTACAAAAGGTTTTATCACACCAGTTTTTTCTTTCTCCTAATATAGTAATCCCTTCTGTGTTCACAAATGCCCATATAAGAGACTATCTAATATTAATTGGCCCTCTAGCTCACTAAATAACTATCTAAGTAAATAACCCAGTCAAGATCATTCAGAAATAAATTTTAAAAAATACATTTTTGGTTGATATCACAACCAGGATTCGTTTAAGGCCACGGATCTTGCGGGACGTGTCAGTGATTGACACACGAACTACCATTTTGGGCTCTGAGATCAGCTTTCCTGTAGGCATTGCACCCACTGCTTTCCACTGTCTGGCCTGGCATGAGGGAGAGCTAGCCACTGCTAGGGGTAAGTGTGAAAATACTAACATTCTTGAGTAAAGCAAGGATTTGATACTATATTATGCATTACAATCTACTCAGTGTACATAATACATACTGATTTATATAATTTTACATAAGGAGTTGATATATGTGTTTGTACATCTTGTTCCTGTTATGTAAGAACAATTAACATTTGATTGGAATGTGGTGTCATTTTGGAAATCTGAGTTGGTGCATTATTTTGATGTCTCTATCCTGATTTTATTTTAATCTGCTCTTGCAGCCACAGAATCTGTGAACACCTGTTACATTACCAGCACTTACTCCACATGCTCAGTGGAGGAGATATGTGCAGCAGCTCCAAATGGCTACCGCTGGTTCCAGCTCTATGTGTATCGTGACCGCAAACTTTCGGAGCAGCTTGTGCACAGAGTGGAAGCGCTTGGCTACAAGGCCTTGGTGCTCACTGTCGATGTGCCATACACTGGTAAACGGCGTGATGACATCCGCAACCAGTTTAAACTCCCCCCTCATCTGAAAGTGAAGAACTTTGAAGGCATGTTTCAGGTAATTATATACATAGAGCTAAAATGTTTCTCACACACACACACATTGCTTGTGAATGTGATTACATGATATTGACCCAATTTATCTTGTGTTTTTTTGTGTGGGTGTGTGGGTTATGTGTATTGATAAGCCTGAATGCTTCCTATTACAGGAAACTGCAGAAACTGAAGAGTATGGTGTTCCATCCAACACACTTGACCCATCCATAAACTGGAAAGACATACACTGGCTACAGTCTCTCACTCGCCTGCCCATTATTATTAAAGGTATCCTCACTAAAGAGGATGCAGAGCTGGCTGTGGAACATGGTGTTCAAGGGATAATTGTATCCAACCATGGAGGTCGACAGCTAGACGGGGGACCAGCCACAGTGAGAAACAGCATGTTTTATTGGATTCCATAGCTTATAAAACTTTTACTCTATGCTGCACCATGTTTTGAAATTATTATTCTTACCAGCACTCTGCCCTTGTCCTCCATTTTTCCAAACAGATTGACTGTTTGTCTGAGATAGTGGATACAGTGCAAGGCCGGATTGAGGTGTACATGGATGGAGGGATTCGCACAGGCAGTGACGTGCTGAAGGCCTTGGCTTTGGGAGCCAAATGTGTGTTTATTGGAAGACCTGCAATCTGGGGCCTTGCTTACAAGGTAACTGTGACAAAGTGTGTGTGTGTCTGTGTCTGTGTCTGTGTGCATGTCCATGTTGGATTGAACACTTGCAATGTAGCTATGAATATTAATGACTACTGTCACTTTCGATCTAAATTTGTTTTGGATAGGGTGAAGAGGGTGTGAAAGAAGTTCTGCAAATTCTGAATGAGGAGTTCCGTCTATCCATGGGCTTATCTGGTACTTCTTAGTCGGAGTACTCATGTATCTCATTGCATTCTCTTTTAATAGAAAATGTACTGTATGTCATAGATCATTCTGCTCATTAAAATCTCTCTTTTCTTTTTAGGTTGCAGAAACATGGCTGAAATCAACAGGAACCTCATTCATATTTCTAAACTCTGAACAAATGAAAGAAAATAAGGGACAAGATCAAGATTAGCCTCAATAAAGAATGTTCTCCTTCAGGCATAATTAATAACTCTAAAGGGCTGATGAGCGCAGTTGTTGAAAACCGGTTCTTATTACATTATCTATAACACTATAATAATCCTTAATTATATTAAAGATCCTTAACACTAAGAATAATTTAATATGATTGAAGAGGTATTTCATGTGTTTGTAAATGAATGCAGGTTTGTTATCTTACTTACACACAGTTCTTTTTCAATGACAGTGAAAGTCAAGGAGAAAATGATCAAACTTTAATATCTAAGGGTCGGGTTAGCTGGTTTGTTAAGTTTGACCACGTGATGGTGAGCTTTATGGATTGTTTATAGTACAGACTGAAACACTGGATTTAGCAGTGTATTACAAGTGGATGGAAGGGTCTGGTGACAAAAAGGGTTTGGAAAGTCATTGCAAAGAAGGATAAAATACTGTCTTGTAAAACAGGATTATACAGTTTCTGGCATTTATTGCTAAATTGAAAAAAGAAAACACAATAATACTGAATAATAAACTTTACTGCATGAGCCGGCTCAGATTGATGATTAAATGTCTTGTCTTGGGGATATCTTTTTTAAGGGTGAAAAAATAAGTCAGAGGTTTATGATAAGGACAAAAGTTATTCTACAAAGTTACATTCTGCACAACTAATGCATAGACTCGATTTACTTATTTCATGTCAACTCCACAATGGTATAATGAGTGAAGGTATAGCACATATATATGTGGTGCTTGACACAATTTTTCTTACACAACTATTTAAAGTAAACTGTAATCTTTGGTGTGGTCTGCTATTCTTTGCAGTGTTAAAAAAGCACTAAAGGCAAGACATCAAAGAATAGGGAAACACCACTGTAATGTAAGAGACATTGGGATTAGATGATGAGAGTGGATGTATATGCAAATACACCCATACAAGCACACAAACCCCAGGTCACAGTGTATCCATGTGTCCCTTAATGTCTGTATAGAAAATTGCTAAAACCCTTGATTGAGAAATATAGCATTTAAAAGAGGAAGAAATGTGTCCATGTGACTTAGTAAGACACAGACAAAAAAATAAGAAAAGAGAAGTGACACAGGAAGTTGAGTGGCTTGTGGTAAACAGCACATTGCAGTAGCAGTAAGGATGCTTAGTGCTGTGATGCAAAGAAGGCCTTGAACCTTCACAGAACGTATCAGTGTTCGGTAAGTTCCTGTATAGGAAACCCTTTTCTTCCATTTTTTGAGGAAATGCTATGATATTATGAACATTTTTAATTATTTATTTGCTGTAAAATCTTTGTTCTATATGATCTATAAATTTGGGGGGCATCTAATTATGAGTGGTGCAAAGGTCATTGCATGTTTAAGTGTAAATGATGTGTTTATGTAAGTATGTAAATGACTGTATCTGAAAGTTTTGGACACGTACTTTGTGTTATGCTATGTTACACCTGTTCTGGTGGGTTTTTTTTTTTATATAGGCTGCATACAAGGTCTTGCTAACCTCGTTTCACTTCCTTTTTTTAGACACTCAGTTCTATGAAAGTGTTTTCAGTGTGATCCCAGAACGACATTTAAACGTTCTTTTGCCTGAAGTGAATACAGTGACAAGCGATTGTTATTTTAACTTCACAAACATGGGGTAAGATTGTTTTCTGTTAATTCTTTTGTTCATTTTAAAATTATAAGGTATTTTTATCAGCGAAGCTTTAAAAAGAATTGGCATAAATTAATGTAATATTATTGAACTTTGCATTGTAAATACAGATTATTTACTATATACTGATCATAATCTATATGTGAATGCCAACTGCTCAATGCTGCTTAACTGTTGTATAGATTATATAGGACTGACTAAAAATACAATTATTTAGAAAAACATTTTTTTGACAATGTTAAATGAGGTTCTTTGTACGCTTGGTTGGTTAAGTGTGTACTTGTATGCATAGTTTGAGAACATGCAGAGTATTTTTAGATGCCACTGTCTAATTGATCCTTGCTTATGAAATAAGTAAATCGAGTCTATGCATTAGTTGTGCAAGGATCCTTGCTTATCCCTTACTTATAGCTAAGCAGGGCAGATGTTACGGAGAGCTTTTGTTTTTTTGTCTTTTGGATCATTTAGAAAGGTTCTGCAATTTGACATCATTATATATTCACCCCCTTTAAGTTTTTTTGCATACATCTTTGGTCTTGTTTTTTATTTTTTGATCAAATATTCTGGTTAAATTTAGCCAAGAGAACCTCCTAATATTTTCCTTCCAAAAACTCCACATGCTTACCTTTGTGGACTGAACATTTATCATTGAACAGTAAATATTGTGTGAGGTCAGCATAAACATGGACCAAACTGTCTTTAAAATGTAAGAAAGGATAACATTTTGAATATGTAATGTGTTTTAGTTATAGAAAATATAGTAAATGTTTGACTTCTGGTAAAGATCAGATACATGCCGATCTTTTTTCCCATGTTCTGTAAAGGTTTTCAGGTCAAAGCCCCAAGTGCAGAGTATTGCATTTTTGTTTAGCCCATGAAACCATTAATACTTACTTACTTTGTCATGCCTGTCAGATAAGACTGGTGAACAACAAAAATTGGGTGTGTGAACAATTTTTGGAGTACAAGAATGAAAGAAATCCAAATGTATTCAGTTTAAAAGCTTTCTTTTAGAAACAGCGGAGAGGAGGGAAAACTACACCGAAAACTGTCTCGCATAGGAAGCAGGAGTCAGAGAGAACCTCCAAGGCCCCCACCTCAAGTGGAAAGGCCTCCACCTGTTGCTCCACCCAGACAACCCGAACCTGCTCCAAAACCTCCTGAGGGTGCAGCAAAACCTATATGTCCTGCTCCCAAAGTCTCTCCAAAGCCCTCTGATGCCTCCTTAAAGCCTAGTATTCCTCCCAAGCCTCAAATACAGGTGTTCAGTAGCACAGAGCATGGAAATGCCATACTTAAGGTAAAGAATATTACTAATTCTGATTTAATTAAAATTTGTGTTGCCCTATTTTTATTAGGATAGAATAAAACAGTATGCTAATAATCTTGTACCAACCTTGAGTGTAATGTTTTGTCAGGGTCTGTATCATTTTCGCTGTGATGAAACCTTGTGTGATGTCACTCTGATGCCTGGCGATAGCACTGAAACCTTTCCAGTTCACAGAGTGATCATGGCTTCAGCCAGCGACTACTTTAAAGCCATGTTTACAGGTGAATCCTGATTATATTAAATAAACTTATGTATGTCCTTAGTGCTCAAATAAATTATTTAGATTATACATTTTCTAACACAAACTTTAATGAATGGCTCCCTATCTGGCAGGTGGAATGAAAGAACAGGAGCTGACTGAAATTAAACTACATGGAGTGAGCAGCACAGGCCTGAAGAACATTATTGAGTTTATTTATACCTCTCAGCTAAGTCTGAACTTAAGCACCCTCCAAGACACTCTGGAGGCTGCCAGTTTCCTCCAGGTGCTTCCAGTTCTCAACTTCTGCAATCAGCTACTTAGCAGTGAGGTATGTGACTTTCATATTTTTCAGAATTCTGAAATTGCTCGATCAAAATCTGATATTGTTTTGAAAGTATGTATCCCCCCCACCCCCCTATATGTCAGGTCACCATAGAAAACTGTACAGAGGTTGAACGCATTGCTAACGATCTTCTTCTGGAGGACGTCCAGACCCACATACACAACTTTGTCTGTCAGAACTTCTCAGCTCTAGTGCAGAGTGGTCATTTTCTGCAGCTTTCTGAGGCCAGTATTGCACATGCCCTTTCAAGTGATTCATTGAAGGGATTCTCCGAGATGGAACTCTATCGCACTGCCCGTGCTTGGCTAGCACATAAATCTAGTGAACGCCGGCCTGCAGCCTACACCTTGATGCGCCACATTCGCTTTCCTCTAATGAGCCCTGCTGAACTCCTACAGATATCTCAGGAGGACCAGGTTGGGGAGGGAAGCATAGAGGAAAAGGAAGGCAAGGAGCCATTCATGCGTTCTGACACAGCTTGCGTAAACCTACTCTTGGAGGCTAGCAACTACCAGATGTTGCCGTTCCTTCAGCCATTGCTCCAGACAGAGAGGACGCGCATTCGTTCAGATACAACACACTTACTGGCTCTGGGTGGGGTAATGAGGCAACAGCTAGTTGTGAGCAGGGAGCTTAGGCTGTATGATGAGGAAGCTGGAGGCATCTGGAGAGCCCTCCAGCCAATGGAAATGCCTCGCTACCAGCATGGTGTGGCTCTTTTAGGGGGCTTCCTGTACATTGTAGGAGGGCAGAGCACTTATGACACAAAGGGTAAGACCGCAGTGGACAGTGCATACAGGTACGACCCTCGTTTTGATCGCTGGCTGCAGGTGGCTTCTCTGAATGAGAAGCGGACATTCTTCCATCTGAGTGCTCTGAAGGGGAAGCTCTATGCTGCTGGGGGGAGAAATGCCACTGGTGAGATTGGTAAGTTTCAGAAATTTGGATACATCTTCAAATCTGACTCTAACTAGTAGATCATTTTGTACATGATTTAAAGTTCTCCCAAGAATGCATCAAAAGCACTCCCATAGCACTCCCATTCTTGCTGTAATAAGGTTATATGCATGAAATAAATAAATGCTTAAATATCTTTGGTCAGTTGGTAGGTCAAGAATCACATTCCTCGCTCTCATAAATATATATGTTTCTATTACCCTCCATCATAGTAGTTCCTAAATAATACCTATATGGCCAAAACTATGTGGATACCTGACCATCACATCCATATGCACATTTGTCTAGAAATGTTTGTATGCTGCGGCATTATGATTTCCCTCTACTGGAACAGAAGGGGCCAAACCTCTTCCATCATGACAATGCTGATGTGCACAAATTGAGGCCCATATAGACATAGTTAGCAAGCAAGGAGCAAGGAGAAAGAGGACATCAGCTCTATACTAGTGCCATGCTTTTGAAATGGACACATATGAGTGTGATGATTAGGTGCTCATATATATATATATATATATATATATATATATATATATATATATATATATATATATATATATATATATATCTTTATTAATATATCTTTATTAATATATTAAATGCCTGAAGTAACTGAATGATAATTGAGACTTTAAGTACTTAAAACTGACGTTAATCTTGATTGACACTTTCACAATAAGTTTGTCTATTTATATACAAAAGTCTTGGGAATACGGCAAACTATAAATTTCTAGTAAATATCTTCCCCACAGACACGGTGGAGTGTTACAACCTGAGCAAGAATGAGTGGACCTTAGTTGCACCTATGAGCGAGCCTCATTATGGCCATGCTGGTACAGTACACGGAGGACTAATGTATGTGTCAGGTAAGTAACAATGGTCTATAAAAGATGACAAATTATACAACAATGTCTGGTTAAATGACAAAAAAAAATATAGTAGGGATATAAATGGAGTACTTTATGTAGCTAATTTAGACCCATAAAGTGTCATTTCTTTTCATTTAGTCTGCCTAGGCACTTTAATTAAATGTGTAACCAATGATCCCATACAGGTATTTTTACACAGGTTTATTGCTACAGTATTAACAGTACCTAGTAACTCTCACATAAAACCCTTCATACTGAGAATGAGATTGTTAAAAACATTCATTTAATAGGAATATATTGGTTACTGGATTCTTTTAAAAAATACTGACCTTTGTTCAAATGCGTGAGAGCTATGAGTAGCCTGAAAGACCGAAAGAAGTGGGTGGGGGGGTTGGTATTCAAGTGAGGTCATTTAGTTTGCACTCCTAACCACATCCTTCCTGCTGACAGTTATTACAAACTTACAAAGGCTTGACAAACCAGTGAACAAGTAAAACATCTCTTCACCGATGCAAAATCAACATAGTGTTTAACACAACAACCTTTTTGTCAATATTTATTTTCCTACATTAGGAGGAATAACGAGAGATGCTTTCCAGAAAGAGTTGTGTTGTTATAACCCAGACACAGACATGTGGAGTCGTCGTGCAGACATGATGGAACTTCGTGGACTTCACTGCATGTGCACACAAGAAGACCGACTCTACGTTATAGGTGGAAACCACTTCCGTGGAACAAATGACTATGATGATGTTCTCAGCTGTGAATACTACACTCCTGCAGTTGACCAATGGACAGTGGTGGCTCCGATGCCCCGTGGTCAGAGTGATGTTGGCGTGGCCGTGTTTAAAGGCAGAATTTATGTGGTAGGAGGCTATTCTTGGAACAGTCGTTGTATGGTCGACATTGTGCAGTGTTATGACCCTGAAAAAGATGAGTGGGAGAGGGTTTTTAATGTGCTAGAGCCTTTAGGGGGTATACGTGCTTGCACCATGACTGTACATCGTCCAAGTGGGTCTGTAGATGAAGTACAGTTACAGGAATGCCCTCTCCAAACAACAAAGAACTGAGGAACAGTGAAATTTTTTTTTGGCATGTCTAAATCATACACAAGTAAAGTATATACTATATTTGTTTTACATTTTAATGGAGAGTGGAGAATTTTGAAAAATTAGACGGGGCCTCTCTATAAACACCATATAAAATATACTTTACATTATATGGGCCTATGAAATTCCATTTAATTTGATTCATGTGGCCTTTTAAGTCTTATGGCCACTCTTGCTTTTGTACCTACTGCTGCTAAGGAGTACAGTATGCTTATAGAGTATTGAGGGACAAAAGTGGAAACTGTCTTTTTTGTTTGTGTGCATTGTGTGTATTATTCTACTCTTTTCACTCTTTGCATAGCATTAACAAAACATAAAGCCTACTTTTTATACAAGCTCAGAGTAGTTGAAAAGCATTCCAGACATACTATGATATCTGATTAAAACACATTTACCAAATGTGTATCATTCTGCTGACCACAGACTGTGGTGTAAAAACAATGGTTTTTAAACTGTTACTTTAATATGCCACTTCAGAAAAGAATTATTAGGAAAGAATGTATACAGTTCATGCTCTAGAGCTTACTTTGGTAAAATACAGAAGAGTAGAAGTTGCAATAGAATAAATAAAAAAAACCCTGGGCAATTCTGTGTTGCCAGTTCACATACCAGCATGTTTTCCAGATGTGCAGGGAAGTGCAAAGACTGGATTGTTTAAATTATTATTTTTTTAAGTTAAAAACTTGTTTAAGTATGTTTAAAGTAAATTCTCACCAGGAATAACTTATCTAAATGGTAACTATGCTGTCCATTTTGCTATACTGTATATTGTACATTTATTGTTTATATTTAGCCAATGTTAATTTTCTTTTGCTATATTTTGGACAGTTGAATGTGGCTCAAATGTGCTTTATTCTGGAGTTTTATTGCAAATAACACATGGCTTTGTGACAATATACAGAACTGGCTGAAGCAGTGATGATGTATATTGTATATTGTATGTATATTGTTTTCATTTGCTCAAATGTTTCATTAAAGCAATAGCAAAAACACTTGTTATGATGTGGAAATACACTCTGGATATCTATTGCAGCACACACAATCATGAAAACATCAGTTGGGTGAATTATTCTTTGGTCAGAATGGTCTTTATCACTTCTGTATTGTTCCAGAGATGTGTGGAAATCTATGGGAAAATGTATTGACCCCTGTTTTATTGTCTCATGGTGGCCCAGCATGTTAGACTTTTTCCCTTTTATTTGTCATACTGTTCTCTTGAAACAGACCCTAAAAGAAAAATGCAGACCTCTGACCAATATGCCCTTGACAGTTTAGTCCTCGTAGAGTGCTTTTCTTCCAGTACTCTTATCTCTAAAGTGGCATTGGATTTGTCCTTGGCAGATAGCTTAAAAACATGCCTCCCTTTTTATCGCTCTGCCTTCAGACATCAGCGGTTCTCATCACTGGGTGTCTCAGCAATCTTTTTCTCCTTGTCTCTGAAACATTCTAGGCAGCAAAACCTGTAGTTATGTCTTTTACTGGCGATGTGTGTGTGGTAACAGGGGCATGTGGCTTTCTTGGAGGAAAGCTAGTTAAGCTTTTACTAGAGGAGGAGAATCTGGCAGAGATTCGACTGTTAGACCTATGTATTCGACCTGAACTCATACAGTCACTAGAAGGTAAATGTGCATCCTTATATTTCTTTTAAGAATTTCTTCTTAATTCTCTATGGAACTTTGAAATGTTTCGCTTTTGTATTGATTTATATATATATATATATATATATATATATATATATATATATATATATATATATATATATATATATAAAATACATTCTTAGAAGTAATATGTAAAAATGCTAATTATTGCTTGCATTAATATAATAAAATTTACATAAAGATCAATCACGTGTTCCTGTAAAGTAAATGTTTGGCTTTGAATAAAATGTTCAGAGAACAAGCAATAAGTTGTAACGTTCAATGGTTGTGGCTGTTAGAATGCCAGGGTGAAACAAAACTGAGTACATTTGAAGGCGACATCAGGGACAGTGACCTACTGAAGAAAGTATGTAAAGGAGCATCTATCATTTTCCACACTGCCTCTCTCATCGATGTCACTGGAGCTAAGAGCTACAGTGAACTGCACGGAATAAATGTCAAAGGTGAGGAGTTATTACGCCGATTTGTTTTCTTTACCCAGCGTTTATTCATAAGCATATTATAAACATAAACTGAACAACATATGCTTATGGACAATTTTATACCTTTAATATGTTGTAATTAACAAAAATCATATTGAATGATGTTTGAATTCTAATGATGGAAAGCTACAAGTAACTTATACACGAGATAGAGAAAGCCTGTAATGATTAGAGATAAAGCCAACTAATATATAAATGCATTATTCAGGATAGATCTACAATTTAAATCCTAAATAACTATGAGCTCGATCTGATAGTTACTCTGAATGAATGCTCAAACTGTAGACAGGCCACCAGTTATGAATTTGAGTGTTGCTGCTGTGGTTGAGGAACTGTTGTTTTTTTGATTAATCTGTATGTCCATCAGTCAAATAGATATTCTTGTTAGGTCAATATATCAAAAAGTGATCAATTGTTTGTAGAATATATAAGGAATTAACATTTTATCCAGCAAATGAACTGATTAGAGTTTGTAGGTTTTGAAATTATTTATATACACAGCAAAGTCAGTACTTCAGTACTTCTAGTTCTGTACGATTTTAATTTTAGACCTTTTAGCCATACAACTCAGCAAAAAAAACTATATTTGTTGGTAGCAGTGACATCAGGTTCTACTTTTGTACTTGTTTTTTTCCACTGAGGAAGTTAGAAAAAAGGTTTACATTTTTTTTTACCTCTTGCTTAAATCTGAATAGAGATAAAAGAAAATGTAATTATAAAAATATTTGAAGCAGATTCAGAAAATGATACCTCTGTTTTTCACCTCTAATACAGAGGCAACCGAGTTTTAAGTGTCTGAATGCAAATACATCATTTTCTTTTGTTTTAGGTACCAAATTGCTTCTCGAGGCATGTATCCAGGAGAATGTTGCTTCATTTATATACACTAGTAGCATTGAGGTTGCTGGTCCAAATCATCGTGGTGACCCAGTCATCAATGGCAATGAGGACACTGTGTACAACTCTTACTTAAAGTTTCCCTACAGCCAGACCAAAAAAGAAGCTGAGCAGCTTTGTCTTAATGCCCAGGATGAAATACTTCAAAATGGGGGCCGGCTGGCTACCTGTGTTCTCAGGCCAATGTATATATATGGAGAGGGCTGCCGTTTTACTTTAGGCCATATGAGGGATGGAATTCAGAATGGCGATGTGTTACTGAGGACTTCACGACGTGAAGCTGTAGTCAATCCTGTTT
The DNA here is from genome assembly GCF_014805685.1 of Silurus meridionalis. NCBI lineage: Eukaryota > Metazoa > Chordata > Actinopteri > Siluriformes > Siluridae > Silurus > Silurus meridionalis. The sequence goes on from NC_060886.1 coordinate 12,214,022, forward strand.
ATGTGGGAAACGCAACTCTTGCACATCTGCAGGCTGCACGAGCACTGAGAGATCCAGAGAAGAGAGCTGTGGTTGGGGGAAACTTTTACTACATCTCAGATGACACTCCACCTGTCAGCTATTCTGACTTCAACCATGCTGTCCTGTTACCACTTGGCTTCAGCATACAGGAGAGACTCCTTCTACCTTTCTCCATTCTGTACCTCCTCTGCTTCCTCATGGAGGTGGTCCAACTTGTGCTCCGTCCCTTTCTTCGCTTCGCTCCACCACTGAATAGGCAGCTCCTGATAATGCTAAACACACCTTTCACCTTCTCTTATCAAAAGGCCCACCGAGATCTGGGATACACTCCTCGTTATAACTGGGCAGAGGCACGTAAACGTACTACTGATTGGTTAGCATCTGTCTTACCCGGAGAAAGACAAAAAATCAATATGAAATAAAAATTCATAATTGAGTTCGGTAATTATCTACTTTTTGTTTTGATAGAATAAAATAGAATTTGACTGCTTTATATCTCATTCCTGTTTAGAAGATACCTGCAGAAACTTAATAAAAAATAAATAAAGAAAGAATTATTCAAATCATATCAAGAAACCAAAGAAACAAAATTAAGATTTTTTTTTTTTTTTTACCATGATTGTTTTATTTTGATCCAAAATGTGGACTATGTAAAATGTGTAATCAGTTTTGTTATTTGAATGATTTACCTTTATTTGACATAATGTAATCAGTGCAAAAATGCAATCAATAAAGATAAACACTGTATTTACTGTCTATGCACTTTTTAAGTTCTGGGTTAAGTATATCTACACGATTTGCTGCATTTTAATTGGAATCATTAACAGTAAATACACCAAAAAATAGATTAAATCAAGAGTTTAAGCCATTGTCCCACAGCTCTTCAATCCCATAGTAAAAATAAATTTCAGATGTTTGAAATGAGCAGTGCCAAAGTGCAGAGTCCAGCGGCACAACACAAACAAGCATTAAAGCCTAGTGAGGTCATGGAACCAGCTGCACCACAATGAACACAAGACATTTGTTTCACATTACTTGAGTTGGGTTTTTTTAATCATCTGAAACTTTGCTGCCTCTGACTCACAGGATTGTTCTCACACAAACCTAACTGTTGCTGCAAATCAGAAAAACTGGATAATCTCTCATCTCATATTATTTAATATTTTAAAGAAATTATTAATTTTCAATGGATTTTTTTAGGATTTCAAGCCTTACAGGAGTGCTGGCTACAGAATAAGAAGAACAGACCAGGTTTTTATCGGATTTATGAAGACAAATGCATACTCGACATACAAAAAATCGAGAAACCACATCATCATAAAAACAGTATAAAATCTTTGCCTCATCCTTTTGGCAGATCTTAGTTTTGTGAAATATGACCTTCAATCGGATAAACCTTATCGTGCAAATAACCTTATTGTGCCTTCTGTCACTCTGCGCGACATCAGTGGTAGGTAAGTGTGCTGATGTTTAATAACATACTATAAACTATACTTTTACCCATCTGATATACACTTAAACATAAAATATAAACTGCTTGTATTTGACACACAAATCATGTAAAAGTATCACCTAAATTACTGTTAATATTATTACATTTTATTATGTTTAATGTTGGTTTAAGATTATTATTTTGCTAAAACCCTCTCTTCTGGATTATTTTATTTGAGTTTAATAATTTTAAAGCATATTATTCAGTAATTACAATTTAGTAGCTATGCTTCTACTAACAGGAGATTTACAAGAGATATCATATAAGGTGGTATAAAAAAGATTCTAAACTAGTTCTGTTTACAAGAAATAACTTTATTTATCTATGTTTGCACACTATCACCTTCAAAATAGTCCCCTTGCATAGAAATACAGCATTCCCGGCATTCCTGCTACTCCTGGAATGTGTCCTGGAATTTTTCTTTTCGAAGCATGTTAAGCACCTTCTGCTATTCGCACTTGATCTCCCCAATTGTGTCAAAACAGCAAACTTTGACCTGGATTTTTATCTTCGGGGAAAGGGCGAAGTCCGCAGGAGCCAAATCTGGCTAGTAGAGTGGCTGCAGAAATGAGATCATGTTATTTCTGCCAACAAACTCATGTGTGAGGAGAGCTCAGTGACAGGATGCGCCTGTGGTCAGAAAAGCAGACGTGGTAAGGCATGTAGTGAGAATAGCACCGGCCACACAGCTTCCGTTCACAGAACAATGTCTTCTGGCAAACTGAATTATGAAGGTTTGGTGCTCCCTGTGACTGTGCATCCATCCTTGTGCTGCCATCTGTTCAAGTGTAACGAAAACGTCTTTTAAATCAAGTCAAGGTCAAGTCAAGTCAAGCCAAGTCAAGTTTATTTGTATAGCGGTTTTCACAACAGATATTGTCTCAAAGCAGCTTTACAGAAATCAACAGTCAAGGTGAATGGTGTGTATTTATCCCTGATGAGCAAGCCGTGGCGACTGTGGCAAGGAAAAACTCCCTTAGATGTTATGAGAAAGAAACCTTGAGAGAAACCAGACTCAATAGGGGAACCCATCCTCATTTGGGTGACATCAAGTGTGTGATCATAAATCTTTCAACAATACAGAACACTGGAGAGAGAACTAACATGATCACTGGAGTATAAGATTATAAGTAATGTTCTTTCTACAGGAACTGTAATAGGAACTATTAGAAGTCCAGAGTTTTGAGATCTAAGGGAGCGTGACAGATTGTAGTGTGTTAAAAGACTGGATAGATACATGGGAGCTAAACCATTTAGTGTTTTTTAAGTAAGAAGTAGTAGTTTGTAGTCGATTCGAAACTTAACAGGTAGCCAGTGTAGGGACGATAAGATTGGGGTTATATGATCATATTTCCTCGACCTTGTGAGAACTCTGGCTGCCGCATTCTCAACTAACATTTTATACCACCTTGTATATAATAATTCTGGTAATAAGTCTGAAAAAACAACTGTGGTGGTTTTTGGGAAGACATCTCTTCACCTGTGTCAGTTCATAGTGTGTTGTACACTAATTCTGAGGGCTATAACTAAAAATGAAACTCCAGTACTGTATAAAATGTACCTTCAAAGTGCTGTTCTCACCCAATCCCTTTGTCTCTCTATGATCACAGTTAGTGATGAAGAACCCAACGCAAACTGTGCAGACTTCAACAACACAACATGGCAAAAATACAGACGAACGAAAGGTGTACATGTTCAGTACCTGCTGCTAACACGGAAGAATGCAGACTGCGCTAGTCTTTTCACCCAACACTGTCTCAGCCATACACAGAAACATACTTCACACTTTAACAGTACACTTCCCACTAAAGTCATTATTCATGGCTATAGGTAGGGAATATTTTGCACTCCGAGAATAACTTGTATTCCTTTGTACCCTTTGTTTCACCGAGATCAATTTCTAAATCTTGTCCCAATATAATGCCATCTCGTTTAGTGCCTTAGGCAGGAAGCCCTCCTGGGTGAGTGGACTAGCCCAGGCTTTGTTAGAGAAGGAGGATGCCAATATCCTGGTGGTAGACTGGCTATGTGGAGCCTCTTATGCCTACAACCAGGTTGTGGATAATTACAAGGAGGTGGCTGTGCAGATATCAGTTCTTATAAATCAGCTTAAGGTTAGTATGTTATATTTTTATCTTATTTCTTCAAGCATATACAAGACACAATCAGTTATCACTGCGTGTTAATTTAGATACTTAACAGTGCTTTTTGTGCTGCTAATGTAGACCAGTGGTATCAATCTGGAATCATTCCATCTCATTGGCATAAGCGTGGGAGCACATGTAGCAGGATTTGTGGGAACTTTATTTGGAGGCAAACTGGGCCGAATTACAGGTGAGTCATTTGTACATGGTAAGCTAATATTTGCTAAAGCCTACTTTATCAGACTAAAAACTAAGCAAGGTGCAGATTTTTTAACTCTAAAGTGTTATTTGTTGATGTCTTACATTTTCTTTGCGTGGTTTCCTAGTAAGCATTACAATAATAATACAATAATAATTGGTTAGAACTAATTTTTTTTTTTATTCTTGAACAATATTTAACACTGTATTCTGTCTTAAACATTCAATTTTGTGGTTATTTTACTATTATGCTAAATTTGGTACAATTTTCCTCTCTCTCTTTTTTTTTTCTACAGGACTGGACCCAGCAGGGCCCATGTTTAAAAAAGCTGACCCATTTGACCGCCTGGATCCCTCAGATGCAATGTTTGTTGAGGCTATACACACCGACTCTGACTGTAAGAATAAAATCTCACAAATCTTTAAGTCTGTTGTAAAATGGGAATAATAACACAAGTGCCTTATATCTTCTGTTATTTTAGCTGCATAATAAACTGCTGCTTTTCATGCTCCTGATTTTTACCAATACTATCAGTTCAATTCCCAATAATTTCAATTTCATTTGGCAGATTTTGGCATTTCTATTCCTGTTGGACATGTGGATTTTTTTGTAAATGGTGGACTGGACCAAACTGGTTGTGTACGGTCAAGTTTTGCATCAGGTAATTGATCAAAAAGCTCTGCCTTGCTCTGTGACAACAACAAGGATAAAAAAATATATCTTGCTTTATGTACATTGTCTTGCAGTCGTGTTTGCAATTTGTGTTTACAAACCAGCAAATCAAGATTGTGTCTTAACAGTTTAGTAAGTAATTATTGAAAACTTTGAAAACTTTGTAGCTGATTATGAAGTTAAAAACAGTAGCTGAGAATTCTGGTTTGTTGTCAGTTTTTATTTATTTTCCAGTATATGGCTATGTAATCTGTGACCATATGAGGGCGCTGCATGTGTACATGAGTGCACTAAATGGCTCATGTGAGCTCACTGGATTCCCTTGTTCCAGTTATGAAGACTTCCTGGCCGGGCAATGTACAAGCTGTGATGGTCCCTTTAACAACGTTTGCCCTCAGATAGGTAAAGTAAGCTTTCTGTCCACTGATCCTATAATATAATATACAGTCTCTGTAGTGTTTATTATAAAAGCTTGATAATTTTATGCTTTTTGTCATATGAAAAAATATTAAGTTTTATTTAAAACCAGAATATAGGAAAAATACCACCTTCATTTTTTTTTATCACATACATAAACATTTATTAAGACTTAATAATAAGCAACATTAGTGACAAATTGATTTCTCAAAATTTGTGTGAATTTTCTCCATGTGGAAAGTAATCTGTATGGGATTCCACTCTGTTCTCAAGTTTTTATTCATCTTCCAGAAACATGCCGATAGATAAATTCACCTAGGTGTAAAAGAGTGTGAATATGCGTGTGCATGATACCATGCAATGGACTTCAACATTCCTTCCACATGTAACTTAAGTCCTGATGAAAAGCATTTGTGCCTTATGGAATGCTGGTTTTAGGCCAATATGTCATTATTCATCCACTGAGTAGCCTAATGAACATCCTACAAATGAAAATAGGAAAATAAATAGATAATGTATTCAAATCTGTTTAAATCATTATTGCTATGATTTCAAACCAAAACACTATGTTCTCTGTTGGTGGTTAACAGAACCATAGTAGCAAATGTTAGTATTTCCTGGATTTAAGTTTAAGGTTATAAAGGCTTATAGCATTTGTATATTGGTGTAAAATTGTTTTATGTCTAGTGTCTTTTTCAAAGACAGTTAAATAAACTCCTTGTGAACTCCCATCCTGTTCGTGTGTGTGTGTGTGTGTGTGTGTGTGTGTGTGTGTGTGTGTGTGTGTGTGTGTGTGTGTGTTTTAGGCTTGCTGAAGAACAGTGGGATAACAGAATCATCATTACCCATCCATGAAAAAGTCTACCTATTGACTACGTCTGGAGTCCCCTTTTGCGGTGGGCGTGTTTTTGCTTACATAATCATCATGTTTCAGCTGAGATTTAAAAGTGTGAATAAGATTGGAAAAGTATGTGGCCACTGATTAAAAAGAACCTTTTAGACTAACATGGTTAGAACTCACAAATGAAAACACATACTTGCATCAGAAATCCGGATTCCTGTTGATTTCATCTGTGCTTTGTATTTCTTTATAGTTAATCACATAATGATTGAGCTGAAAGTGTCCCCACTGTCAAAGAGTGCAGTGGTGCAGGTCACTCTGGTCACTATGCAAAACATCAAGACAAAGAAGGAGTTCCAGCTGTATGTATAACATCTTTCCAGTTTATCCACTACTAACTGCAACTTTGGGGATGTAATTTTAAATCATGTTACTGGTATATATAAAGAGTGTGATGCTGTTTAAACAAAATAATACAATTTGTTTTGTATATTTAGATTTTTCTTCTAATATATATATATTGCAGACAGACCTACAAAGCCATTTATAAAACCGTGGTAGGACACCCAGAGCATCTATGCAAGATTGAGTCCATCCATTTAAAGAATATTGGAGCATTTTTATACCGACAAGGAAACATTCACTTTGAATACATCTGTATCTCTAAAATCCCCAAGACGAGGTAAAATCAACAAAGATGTCCACAAAGTATAAAACATAACTCTTTGGCAGTGCATAATGTGAATGCGAGGGTGTGTCTGTGATTTTTCTGTCATTAGAACGATGGATACATTGTGTGTGGAGAACATAAAGATTGGCAGGAGTGCACCCTGGTCACATGACTTTATCCAGGCATGCTGAATGCCACAGGGGACAGAGGAACCCAATGGAATGGAAACATTTGGAAGATGCATCTTATAAATCCACCAATTAACAAAGCACACACATAAGAACTGCATATGTAAAGATATCATCATTTAATAGTGTTTCATTAATAAGCAAATATAAATCATGGATAGTGTAAAAAATACCATTTATGTATTATTATTAGTATAATAATATATAATATTAATAATGTATAATAATAATGTATTATTCAGTATTCAAGATGTTCAGTCAGATATTACAGAGCAATTATACAGTTATACTTTTTAGCACTGTTTAATTACTGGAGTTCTGTTTGATGATATTGTTCCTCTTAATACAAAATAATGCAAAAATGTTATGCATTTCTGTTAAATTGATCATGTTGAAATCTCAAGTGCTTTATTAGCTAACATATATAAGTTCTGATATACAGTTGCTTGACGATTTGTTTATATTTAATGTATAGATTATTTGTTAATAACAATGATCAGGCATATTTATGTTTAACATTTGGTAATTAAAATGTAGTTTAAAGCTTATTCTACTGAAGGCACATTGCAGACTGGGATTAATATCAGCTATGAACTGATTTTTCACTGAGGTTTTATTATGGATAAAATTGGCCCCATGAAAATACATTCATTCTGTATAGTGAATTAAAGACTTACATAAAGTAGTATTTGCCGGTTGAGTGTTTTCCCTGTACTTGTTATTTATCCTTTGTGTTAAAAAATAAAAGGCAAAAACACATATGCTAGGAAATGAAGGAAAAAGTGAAGTGGAACATTTACTTATATTCAGATCCACAAAAATACTGAGACATTAAAGCAATATTAAAGCAAAAACATAAATGGTATTAACAAGTTGATAAAGGCCAGTGGAAGGAAAATGTATTTCTATAGTAGTATTGTATAATCCTTTCTAAAACCTCTTTAAGATTTACAGTATATCTCTGTACTATAGAAATACAACCTACAACAGCAAAGGAAATGAGAAGCATGCAGTGAACTTGCTGAGACCCTGGTTTCACTCTTGGCTTTGTTTATGGATTAGATTATTTTTAGAGCCTCGGGGTATCCGTGGGAGCCAGTGGAGCACGTCCTCTTTGATATCGAAACCTTCCAGGAGTATCACTATCTGTCGAATATATGATGAAAATTAACAAGTGGTCATTTGCATTTTGGTCATTTACCATTAAAGTAGACCCTCTATATTAAAATATGTTTTGAATCTATCCTGAATAACTACAAGTCGCTTTTCAAAGTATGGTGTCACCTATCTGTCCACACAGCCCAAGTCATACCTTTCATTCCTCCAAAGGCCTTGTGCACAAGGTCAGCATTTCAATGACAGTGAAGCTTATCTACTTCCATCAGCTGTCATGCATGCCATCCAATACCACCCTTTCTACCCCCTTGTGAAATGCAATATCACCCACAGATGGTGCAAGCATGTATTTCAAAAGAAGCAAGAGGTGGATTAAAAGAGTCTACTGTTTTGGCTGGTTGATCATGAATTTCCAGCCTTTAAACAAATATGCAGGGCGATGAGACAGTTGTCAAAGGAAAATATTGAGTAACTCCTTTTCACTAATTATATTTAAACTTTTCATGTATAGGAAAATGTGTAATGTATTCATTTTAGTACATGTGAGGCAAGGAAAGAGCCCAATGACTTCTCCTTCCTCTGACTCACAGCAGTCCATGTAGACATAAACACACAGATACATTCAAAGAAACAGTAATTTACTGCACAAACTTGCAAAATTTCAGCTCAGTTTTGCCACACAGAATACATCTATTTGAACCTCTTTCATGCATTCAGTATCACTCGTGAAAGAGTTAAATGTCAAATGCACATTCACTTTAAAACACATTCCACTTCTGCATTCTCTTAAGTTAGTCAAGTGCTTGATGCCAGATGAGTGCAACCATGCCACTTCAAAACACACTTTGCAAAGCACACGTTGCTCCCCACACCTAACCTATTTGTGTGTACTTACATGTAACTTAAGAAGTGGCCCTGTGTGTTAGCTTCAGCACACTATTTTTTTTACTTCAAATAATCCCTTTCACTCCCATAGTCCACTAGAGAGCCTATCATATCAGCAAAGTCCTCGAGGACTAGGCTGGTTGAGTCCTCACCCGAGGGCATCTCAGGATCCGTGGAAGAGTGTCGCTGGGAAGGTTGACCTTTGACAAGCGAAGGTTGACCTTTGACAAGCGGGTCCTTCTTCTGTCCTTGCTGAGAGCTTGGTGCACCTACATGCTGCTTGCTAAGTGCTGCGTCTATTGGCACAGCTATCTGATTCCCTTGGCTTCCCCTGGGTGCGGAACTGCCACTGCCCCCCTCACTACTTTGTGGTGTTGGGGCAAGAACGTGGTAGAGGCTGGGCAGACGGATGTCGAGGTGTACCCCACTCTTGACAAAGAGTTTGTCATTAAGAGCGTACAGTTTGTCTGCAATGTCATTGCCAAGCATGACAGAGAAGAGTCGAGCAATGTACCGGTCTTTGGACAGAAGAAGATAAAGACGACGGCGGCGCCAGGAGATGTAGTGGCAATCCGTCTCTGCTGTTAGTGTCACCTAAGAATGGGGGAAATCAGAGTGTTCAAGAGATGCCAGTTAAATGTTGGATGTGAATTCAAGATATTGGTTATTCTAAAGGCAAAAAGAGGTTGCATTACACCATATTAAGTTTAAGAGACTCTAAAAGCATTTGTTATGGCACCTGGAAATTGCCATTCTCTGTTGGTCTGAGGGATTCCCATTCTGGAGAATCCAGGAATTGGTGGGGGAATATGTAATGAAGAAACTGACCCTCTAAAGACACACGAATCCTATGAATTATAGAAAAAGAGAACACAGAAAAAGTTTAAAAAATCTTACTTGACAAAAATAAAAAAATGTTGTAAATGTTGTGTTAAAATGAATATGCCTAAAAAAATAAATACTCAGTGATTGAACTAAACACAATGATTAGTCAAATATACAAGTGAGTTTATCCTCTTTACAAAATAGTGTAATTTAAGATCAAGACAATGGTTCTTATTCATTAAAGCTGTATACAGTAATTTATCCATTTCATCTTAGACTTCGATATATCATTTAATAATTAAACTAAATGCTTGATTTGCAGGCAAATAATCATAATCAATATCATCAGTAATTAGAGCTATAGTAAGTACAGTCATACACTATAAGCATATTTGTATGAAACCTTGTTCAAAAATGTAGGTATAATGTCAACACATAACTTGTAAACATAAACATGTATCAGAATTTGCAGATCTGGATCAATATCAGTCATTTGTAGAGTAATAAGTGCTTTTAATCATTATCATCAACATCAACATCATCATCATAAATCAATTTCTACAATGTTTTTATAATATACAAATTTTTTATTGTATTCTATAGTTCATATAATTTCCTATTGGAGATTTTATTTCTTAAACAATTTTTTAAATAATTGTTACAGAAATATATAAAAATATAAGATACATTTCAATAAGAAGAATGCATAGCAAAAGCCAAACCTCTGGAGCTATACACTGAGAATGTGTTATATATATATATATATATATATATATATATATATATATATATATATATATATATATATATATATATATACTATATAAACCTTTTTTGCTCTCTCCATTTACTAATTTTCTTATATTGGATAAATGTAGTATATTATTGACTCACTCTCAAAACATGTGCAACAAATACATCATTTTATGCAAATTATATGATGGCTAGTTAGAGGGACCTTACATTCACACAGCTGAAGCTGCATAGATTTAATAATTTTTTTATGCACTTAAACACAGGATGTGCCTGTTTCTATGCAGATTTAAAGAATAATGGTCATTAATCAATGTGTCCATTCTAATTGTGAATGTTCTTACTAACCTTCCAGAGAGCAGAAAGGAAAGCTGGTCAATGGGTGTTTTTCCCTCTATAGCGTAAGTCTCCTCAGTCTTGAGAGTGAACACCTTGTTCTCACAAACAGCAGTGATTTCTTTGAACACCTGCACAGGTACCTCAAGTGGCAAATAGACTGCAGAGTAGAGGGCAGAAAGCTCCTCGTTAGCCAGACCATCCCGCATCAGCCGAAATATCAGGTGGCACACCTGCGCAAAGCACTGCAGCATCAGCAGGATGTTCCAGACAAAGACATCGAGGCCAAACACTGACAGCCAGCCCCATAACGCCAAACAGAGGAAAGCAGGAGCCAGGAAACTGAAGATGTACAGTGCTCCATAAGTTCCACTACCGCCCATATACCCTAAAAAAAGAATTGTGTTACCCAGATGGTAGATGGCACCCTCTGTGCTGTTGGTCCATTCTGTACATAGTGAATGACCATAGATTATTGTATTCAAGCTAAAGTTGGCGCTGGTCATGTTCTACTCGCACAGCCTCCACATGAAAGAGATTTATTTCGGGTCCAGGAGAAACCTTTAGAGGACTGTTCTTTTTTGCTTTGTCATAAATATTCTTTAGAACCTAAACCCACATATGAAGTTACAAAATGTTCCCCTGTTCCATCTTAGCGACTTCTCTATTCCATTTGTCCCTGGTAAAATCAAACATGTGGAATGTAGCTGCCTTCATTCTGTGAGCTTCTTCATCTCTCTTGCACCCCCTTCTGCCTTTAATTCCCACTGTATCACCTGCTATGTTTCGTCTCCCCGTGTCTCAACTCTCTCTTACAGTGGAGTGAGCATTGCTGGAAACACAAAGCAGGAAAGGAATGGGCTGGGGTGGGAAGTGAGACACCCCTGGAAAGGATAACCATGTTTGGAATTGAAATCTAAGGAGGAAAGAGTCAAAGACAGAAAGCAGACCGGCTACTTAACATAACACAGGGAGAGTGAGATGAGCACATGATAACAAATGAGAAAAGCAACAGCTTTTGCAGCAGGCTTGCAAGTTACACGGGCTTGCTACTTTTTTGTACAGTAAAAATATTCTCTTTAGCATAATTGGCACTCTTAAAGGAGATGTGTGCTGGGTTTTGGCTTGTAGTAATGCAGGAAATTCTTATTTGAATAGAACTAGAGGTCATGTTACATTGTTTACTGCCTCCCCTTGTTGACAGTCTGTCCTCGTAGTTCTACATATTTTAGTCTAAGAGCTACCACCAAAAGGTTGTACCATTCTGCCTCCCTATGGGGTGCAGCAGCTAGGAATAGTTTTTATTTTATGATTTCTTTTATAATAACTTAACACCCTGCAGTCTTAGTAGTAAAAAGTACTTTAGTGTTTTAGTATACTACATTTGTAAATGTCATTTCTCATATTCATTTATAATTAAATAAAAAATAAATTAATGATATTTAATGTTTAGTTCTCTGACTGTTATTCTTGCATTTAGTAAGTAATTTGAAATGTGTTTTTGTCACCAATATGGATTTATAATTAGTGGGTGTCTTTTTTTTTATGTTTTGTTTTTCAATTTCCAATCTGTGTTCCTGAGCTGTGTTGTGAATGGAGTCCCTTCTGTGGCAGAGGCTGATAAACAGCGAATGTTGCACTTCAGAGTAGGAGACTTTCTCATCCATACAAGGCACTCAGCCAGAAAGAATGTGAGGGCACACGCGTGGCTCATATACTGCAGCCAAGTACTATGATATACTGAGCCTGGAGAGATTTCATGCAGCTGTTCAGCTAAATCTTCATGTCAATTGTGAATCTTATTCTTAAATCATGTGTAAAGCTAACTAGTTTAGATCAAGTCTAAGTCTAGATTAAAGGTAAAAGAATAATAAAGAAAAGGGGCATTTAAAAATAAAACATTTAGTAACAGTAAATAAATACACCACCACCATTATATTAATATTTTTATTATTATTATTATTAAATGTTTAAACTTTTGATTAATTTAGCTAGGCTAAATCTGTGCATAGACACATGGAAAAGGTAAGTGTTCTGGCTCCATATCTAAAGCTTTCCTATATATACTTGTAATGAAAATAGACCCAGATAAGACATTTATAAATAATGTCTTTATCAATTCTGGACCTAAGCTATAGGTAACCCATCCTCCAAAGTTGGTTATAGATTTCAACTGTCTCCTGTCATCTCTTAATGGCTGTACTGAGTGAAATCTCTCTGCCTTGCAGCACCTTTAGGTCATTATGGTTTGCTTCAACATTTTTAAGCGCCTACATCTATAGTAGGGGCAAGTCCTTAACAATGCTGAAGGTTTCTTTGTTGGCCATTGCAGTGTTCCATGTCCTATAAGCAGGGTGAATAACTAAGCCCCTGCTGTAACGTGCTTCTTCTCTAGGACATTAGTTAAACCAAACCCCTCAAGAAAATCCACTACAGAAGCATATTAGTATAATACTAGCTGCATATGTGACTGAGAGTCTATAAAATCTTGGATTTTATATAATAGAAAAGGAAATATATATTTTTTTTGTTGTAAACATTTTTAATAGGAAAAAATAAATTATATATTGTTTAAAATTTAAAATATTGTGTGTATTTTATTATATATATAAAATAAATAATGTTTGCTAAGATTTTTTTTAAGTCTATAATCAGAGGCTGAAATCGATAGGATTGCATAGGATGTTTATTCAAAATAAATTTTGCAACATTCACACAAAACTAAGAACACATCACATTCCAAAGAACAACTGAACAAAAAACATTCTTCTCACAGCAGTATAAATAGTAGTCCACACACTCCACCACAGGTGATCCTGAAAGGCCAAGATAGAAATTAAGATTTTTGTCGTCATAAATTTGTGACAGAAATTAAATGTGAGCATAAAAAAAAAAGAAACATGATTCAGGGTTAATTTATTATTGTTGTTGTTGTTGTTCTGGGATAGCACAATGTTCTTTTTTTTTTTTTTATTCCTCATGCACCATGAGGGGTGCATTGTAGCAGTTTTATTACAGGGTCAGGCTGCTAGCCCAACGCCCACCACTCCTCCTTTTGCAGCCGGGCTTGGGACCATCTATGGCACAACATGGAGTACTTTATCCTCATTCCCACATCTGAGCGCTCATGGGTTAAGGGCCTTGCTCAAGGGTCCAATCCCCGGATCCAATGCCTTAACCACTAGGCTACCACCTTCCCAAAATGTTCTGACCTCCTACAAAGTTGACCCATTAAAGTATACATTAAAGTATTACCCCAAATGTTTACAAACTGACATTATTCAGATGCAGCATGGCTTAATACATTTATTTAAAAAATGTACTCATTTATTATGGTTCAGTTGCATCACAATTCAACTGCATTTCATTGGCTCTGTACATGTACCCTGCACAATGACAAAGTTGAATCTAATCTAATCTAAACTTGCTGTGATTATTCAAATTTGAAGTTTCATCAGACTTCATCAGTTACATATGGCTCAACTGTTGCTTACCTTATAATCCAGTCCTTTGCAATTATATCTTGAAGCCCAGTGCCCTCATGCACTCCTTGTGAGCCTCGATAAGATCTATGCAGCGTTCTTCACCCTTCTCAATTATACTGGTAGCAGGAGGGGAAAAAAAAAAAATTCAAAAAAATAAATCAACCTGACCACTTAGAACTTAGAAACTCAAAATCAAACAAATGCAAATTGATCAAAGCTTGACTATAAAGTCAAATGTGAATGCACTCACTCACTCAACACTGGTGGCTAATACTTTCTTTCATTTACTATAGTTGTGTTTGTATAAGACACATCTAATTTATATTTAACCAGCAATGTGAAGTGAATCATCATCTGTCGCAAGCAGCAATCACATTTTTTTAAGCCTGAAACTGGTGTGGCAAGAAACAGACAAGCCATGACACACACCCCATGAAGCAAATATCACAAGGATAAATTAGATTACTATCGATCATTAAACCACAAAAATGTAAATAAGAATAAATATGTACAGCTACATTTGCATCAGCTAGAAATTCTTTTTCCATAACTCTCTAAAACACAGACTCCTGAACAGCTGCCAGTTACTGTGAAATCAGTCAAGTTAAGGCATGATAAATGTGTGCCAACACTTCACCACAGATCACCACAGAGGCTGACTAACAGCAGCTCAAAAATGTTAAATAATGCAGGACATTTTGTCCCGATTTAATGATCGGTTCCAAATGATTGTAGCACATATGTATGTAGTAGATCATATATGAATAGTAATATGGTAATGTAGTAATATGATTGACATGTTATTGACTTTCGTTATGACTGGGACCAGGAAAAATCATTTTCCTTGAAACTGGTCCATGGTGCAAAAAAGCTTTGAGGACCACAGTTTTAATAGATATATAATATGGATGATAATTTGTCAGCTCTCTTTACCAGGCATCCCTTGCTTTTTTAGTTTCAGGACACGCACAGCATGGCTTCAGTGGCTTCTTCTCCTCAGCAGCTGTAGGCTCCACACTGGCAGCAGCTATGGTCGACATTGTCCTTTAGAATCAGCTGTAACAACAGAACACCAATATTAGTCAGGTATTTGCATTTATTTATTATTTGATTGTTAATCTATGTACATTCACAGCAATATGAGCCCACTAATACAATTAACCAATCAATCAATTCATTCATCCACTCATAAATGTTACACACACAAACACGTGACTGGCCTTACTGGCTAAAATATCAGTGGAGTGCGCATGCGCGTGACCTTTAATGGAATCTAAGGTCAACTGTTACCGGACATTCTGTATCATCATATTAGCATAATGGCTCTTTCCCCGTCTTCCTCGAACAGTAAGCAACCAGGTGTATTGATAGTTATTCGGCTTTTAGTGAGCAATCAGTGTCAACTTTATAATAATTATGTTAGCTAACCCTCTAATATCATACTTAGGCTAATGATAGCTCGCTAGCTAGTTAGCATCTGTTTAAAAACATGTTACACGGACTCCCGCTTCTAAAGCTCCAGCTTAATGAAATGAGACCTTTAAATATTAATCAAATATTAACATTTATCAGGCCAAAGAATTAAGCGCATGTCTCACTTACATAACCAGCAGTAGCGGCTCTATATGATTCCCTTCCTTATACAACGTGCTGCTGCGCTAGTGGGCGGGACCCACGCTGCGTCCTAAACCGCGCACTACCGCACTACAGAGCATGCCTATGTAGTGCAACAGGACAGGATTGGGCGTACTGTTTAGTACGCTAGTATACATGCCACCGTAACACACGAGTCTGTCAAACACCCAGGAACTAGGAGTGAAGTAAAAACTTTTGTCCAAATAAAAGTCTTACGACGTTTATGGATTACAAGGATTCTGTTTAATGCTGTCCTTTATTGGTGTCTTATTAAAACTGGTAGAATTGATTTTTTTAAAACATTTATTTAAAAACAAAAAAAAACGATCTATCTATCTTTTTATCGATCGATCGATCGATCGATCGATCGATCGATAGATAGATCGATAGATAGATAGATAGAAGTAAGGTATAGGAGGTAAGGGCCTTGCTCGGGGGCCCAGTAGTAACAGTATGGTTGTTCTGGGATCTGACCTCACAAGCTTCTGGTCAGAAATCTAAACTCTTAATCACTGAGCCACCACTTCCTAACTGACTGTACCAAAATACATCGTCTCTGGGAGCTTCTTTAACACATGGTGCGGTTTATATGACTGATTTTTTGTTTTTTAAAACATATGAAATATTTTAGCTGGGTGGGTTAACTTATAAGTTCTTACTTTGTATTTTGTCAATTTTATTTGGTGAGACTTTTATTGGCGTTCAATGTTGACTTCCGCCGGAAGACCCGCCAAATTTGAAAACGGTGTATTCGTTTTACTGCATATCTTGAGGTCATGTTTAATGATCTCCGATCCATCTAAATTTTAGTTCGTTTTAATTAAACAAAGGTAATGATTTTAATGAATGAACCTTCGACTATCCTTATATATTAAATAACGTGCAAATGAGTTTTGTTTTGCTACCGTTTGCCACTTAATGACACTTAATGGCGGACTGGGATGTTGTATTGGGATGAGAGTTTTAACTCCTATGCATTTCTCTCCACTCCAGCTTCTCTGAGTGTAGTTAGCCAGGATAGTCCACATGGACACGTCCACACGCTTTTTCGCCAAGTTGCGGAGTCTGGTTGTGCTCTTCGACTCGGAAAGGACCAACCTGGAACACACCGCGAGCCAAAACCTGAGCCTGGAAGATGGTAACTTATATTGGTTCTCCTTTAAAATCTTTATATAGACCTCAGGTTCTGAAGTACCCTCCTGTCGTATATACTTTTGGTTTTTCCTGCTTCCGACAGACATTATCTAATTAATACATACTGAACAGCCCTATTATAACCCTATATATGATGTCTATAGTACACTGTTTTTTGTATTTTGTCCATCACTGGTATTGCGCCCTGTGCAAAAAGCGAGCTACATGAAGATATGCTTTGGCAAGGTTAATGTAGAAGTTAGTTTATGGAGCACCTTCCTGCCCCATTAACTTTTTTTCCCCCCCCAGATATTTTCTAATTATTTAGATAATGAACCAGCCCTAATTGAGTTCAAATGGGTGTATCACAGGACCATTGCTGGGAACCTGTCCTATAGAGTATTAGTTATTTAATGTAGCATCCTGATGTGTCTTTTTTTTAAAGATTTGTGAATCCGTGGGATGGTTTTTTTTGTTTTGTTTTTTTCTGTCTCGTCTAGATGATGCAGAAAGTGGCGCTGTCCAAGCCCTACATGAGCTCCATTCCGAAGTTCGAGGGCTTAAGGTAAGTAACTGAATCTTCTTTATTATAATTTAGCCCGTTAAAAGTGTTAACAGGGGTCTGTGACTGACTGAAGGTAAACAAAATTCTTGCAGAAACAAGTCCAAAACCAAGTGGCATCTCAGGAGGACGGAAGTACTGAGCTGAGGAGCTTCATCAAAGCCTGCATGGTGCTGAAACAGCGGTCTACAGAAGACATAGAAAGAATTCAGAGACACTATGAAAAATACGGTTACAAACCTCATAAAGCCTCCCTTAAGCCAGGTGTGCATTTAACCCATTGTAGTGTTTTCTGTCTACTTGCTAGGATTCTAACTCAATTATTATTATTATTTATTAATAATCTTTACTCCCAGATAAACACTCCAACCATATATGTAAACTTTCTAGATACTAATCTGCTGCTATGCACACTTTTAGATTATTTATCCTGTCCAGTATTAAAAATGTAACACTTTTAGCACATCATCATTTAGCTGTTGGCATTGTAATGTTTAATTATTTTAGCTGTTCTGTGGTATTCAGGTTCTGATCACAGAGTCTTTGACTGTTTCTGACTGGATATTTTGTGAAATTAACATTTATCAACTGATTAAATGTAATTTGTCTCAGATGAGATTTTATTTATTTTTAATCCCAGCAATGTTTATCTGACTTGTGTGTAACTGCAACCCCTGTATTTTTGAGTTAAACAAATAATGCATGCAGTGTTATATTTTATCTGACTGCATTTCTATGAAGGGTGCTAATACTTATGGAGAGCACCTGCAAAGAGCGCTATATGATAGCATTGCTCGATAACATTGCAACTCTGTGTAGCTGCACAATACTTAATGTGTTTTATTATTCTTTCTAGAAACTAATTGCAAAGGTGAGGCAAATGTAGGATCTTCTGTAGAAGATTCGCCTGAGGGAGAGCTTTCTGAGGAGAGAGCAGATGATGATGAGTCGGTTGAAGCTCCACAGTGTGAAACACCTGAGAAGATGGCATGTCCAGCTGTTGACCCAATGCGCACTCCACAGCTCTCAGATTTTGGTCTGTCAGCGCTTCACCTGCAGATGGTGCTCGGCAATTCAGAAATGTCTCAAGATGTTCCTCCTGTTCCCCCTCTGGCTGTCACTCCACCCTCATTTATCATGACAATGCACGAATCCCAGCCAAAGACGCCAAAGTGCTCTCTGCGTATGGACGAGGAAGCCCTGACTCCACGATTGGAAGACTTTGGCATCACAGAAAGCACAATGTGTTTTAATAATGATTTCACGATGGACCTGTTCTGCAAGAAACCACCCAAAGACAGGCAGACGAACAGGTAAAATATATCAATCACTTCCAAAACAGTGTGTGTATATACAGTTATAAAATAATTTTAATTGTGTAAAAAAAAAAAAAAGCATTTTTTTAAATTTTACGTACAATATGACTAACATGGACATACGCTGATGTAGGGCTTTTGCTTTCGATTATATTAGTAAACGAGTATTCTAACTATTATCAAAGTGATTAATCGAGCAATCTTATATGAAATACTTTTTTCTGTTATTAAAGAGAAATACAAAAAATTACATTTTATTGCTGAAATTGCATACAAGAATATTTGTGAAAACTATACCCATGTAGTCCATTTACCGTAATTTCTGGACTATTAAGCGCACCCGAATATAGGCCGCTACTGAATTTTACAAAGATATTTATTTTGAACATAAATAAGCCACATCTGTCTATAAGCCTAAGGTGTCTACATTGAAACTAATGAACTTTACACAGGCTTTAACGAAAGACAGTGTCTGTTACACGTTGTAATGGGTGAAATATGTTGTGGCTCCTTTAAGAGCAGAGCGGCATTTTGGGAATTGCCTGCCGCCGCATTTTTCCGCTATTGCTGAATGTGTGCAAGACCGAGGAATATGTCCTTATTATTTTCTGATGCTCATTTCTAAGTTTCTTTGACTAACCTTTCATTGGTTCACCTGAACCCATTTGGCAATTTCATTGGTCTAATGTTTTGGTGCTTAGTTTTTTGGCTTGAAGTTTGTGAACCCGGAAAAAAAACAGGAAAAATTAATAAATAAGCTGCTTCGTTGTTTAAGCCGCGGGGTTCAAAGCGTGGGAAAAAAGTAGCGGCTTATAGTCCGGAAAATACGGTAATTGGCAAAAAAAAAAAAGAAACGCACTGTACAATGTTTTACTTTGAAATGATCGCAAACTTTGGAAACTTTGTCGTTTTCTTTTGCCTGATTCATATGGAAGCCCGTTTCGGCCACAAAAGTTTGCCTAATTCCGACTTTTTTCCCCCGAAATCCCGAGTTTATTTCTTGTCATTCTGACTTCATTCCTCTCAATTCAGACTTTCTGTGCATCCACCAGTAACCATGTTGTCGGCCTGAAATTTGAAGCTGTTGGTGAATAAGCCAGGCTGCTTCATCTGTCTTCTCTATCTGCAGTTCTCTCCAGGGATCTGAGGCTGACTTTGATACTATGCAATTCTATTGATTGTATTGAATTTTTTTATTTATTTAACTTTTTTTTTTTTAATTGTGGTGGAAACGGACTTCCATATGACACTTCTTCTCGCCCTCGCAATTTTTTTCCCCGTTCCTCCATTTTCTTATTCTGCAGCTCTTCTGTGTTCCCTGTCCAGATCGCTCCAGAGTTTAGCGTGTGGTGCGTCAGTAATAATGGTCTGTGTGAAACACAGTGCTCCGTGTGTAGTTAAATGAACCAAACAAAATAATTTATAGAATTTGCCTCGATAGGTTTTTTTTTTTGTATTCGAATTGCATGAGTTACTCGATGAATCGTTTCAGCTCTACCCTGATGTATGCATGTTGTATCTTTACAAGCACAACCGAAGAGATTGACCAGAGACCAGAACACAGCCTGCCTACAGCTCCATCTTGTGCCTCTCATAGCAGATTTTCTGGTAGTAAACATTTAATTCCTCTGTTTTCCACTTGTTATGAAATCAGTTTATTAATTTTTTGCCTAAATTTGCTTTTAACTTGTTAAAGTATATACAATTATAACATGCATTTTGTGGGAATAAAAATATTCTTATGCTGCATGTTTATCTTCTTAACTTATCTTAACTTTGAGCTTTACCCTCAATGTGTTAAAGTGTATTGGACTATTTTTGAGATTGGGCTAAGGAAAGTACAGTATTAATTTTGATTATAAAATTTTTATTTATTTTTCCCTCATTGTGAAATATCAAGACTAGACACCTTAAATGTCTTCATTCTGTACGTGTTAGTTTTTGCTCATTTGCACACTTGCTCTTTTTTGCAAATCCTTCTGTAAATTTCAGTTTTTAATAATAGCCATCTGTATATTATGTTCATAGTACATACACATCTGTAAATTACTCTTATAATACCATTTTATCTAATTTATATAACTCATGTTAACACTGTATATCCTGCACTTGCTGCTATTGCACTTCTGGTTAGACCTAAACTGCATTTCGTTGCCTTGTACTTGTACATGTGTAATGACAATAAAGTTGAATCTAATCTAATCTTTAGGCAGAATACACAATTACATGGTTGTTCCCTAATTGTTCCTGTTTTTGTTGGACAGACAGCATGGAATCCCCAGAGTTGCCTGTGTTCTCTACTCTGGAGATTAAAATGAATAAACAACTGGGTCAGTCATGTTCTCTGCCAAAGGGAGTAAGTGATCCTGATTCCCCCCCTCAGCCGAGTGCTGGCACCACAACACCTGAACTTCCCACGTTCGAGACACCTTACATCAGCAAGCTCATCAGTGCCAGAAAGGTGTGTGCCATGATTTTGAAGATTTGATGCCTGACTGGATGAACATGTTAAACCATGTTAACTAATAACTGTAAAGTGAATGAATTTGTATTATTATTGTATTTTTATTAAATACATGGTCACATAGTAGTAAATTCATTGATTACTTTCAGGAGACCAAACAGGGGGAGGGTCTCACAGGCTCACAGAACAGCACCTCTTACAGTGCTGAAGGCCCATCTGTCAGCGTTTTATCATCTGAGATGCCACAAATGCCAGGCAGCCTTTCTCAGATGGAAGAAACCACCCCCGAAATGCCAAGATTGCAGTCCTTCTTTAGCAGCACTTTACCATGTGTATGTAGATACTGACCTGTTTAAGAACTTTAGCTTAATACAATTAAGGCCAAAAAGACTGTACAATTTACCCCATGAATGGTCTGTGACTTTATGGACTGTAGATAGGGGCGAGTAATCGGTCAGCGGTGACTGAACCTTCAGGTCCTCTGCTGCCAGCTGACGAACACACTCAGGATTGGTGTCTGGCCACACCACGCATCCGCATGGAGTTTGATGCTGAGCCTCGCACCCCCGAGATGCCCGACATGAGCTCCATCACACAGGATATCTTTAAAGTGAGTTATTACCAGATTAATTGTATCTGAACTTTGGACCACTCTGACCAGCCACATTTGTTGTAATAATAGGTTCAACACGAATGGGTCTTTCAGAAACAAATCACATGACGAGTCTAGATGAACTGTGCCTCACCTATAACTTGAGATAGTTCAAAAAATATTGCTGATGCAAATGAACACATTGGTTTTTAGAAGCTTGTATTTTAAACATCATGGAAATTCATGTAATTATATATATTGTTATTCATTCAAATATTATTTATGTATACTAATATATATTATTGTTTACTCTCATAGCTTGTGTCTCAGGCTAATAAAAAACCACCACTACATCAATACACACAGGCT
The DNA here is from genome assembly GCF_014805685.1 of Silurus meridionalis. Classification (NCBI taxonomy): domain Eukaryota; kingdom Metazoa; phylum Chordata; class Actinopteri; order Siluriformes; family Siluridae; genus Silurus; species Silurus meridionalis. Next base: position 12,236,138 of record NC_060886.1, read on the forward strand.
CAAAGGCTAGTTTGAACACACTGGCCCCTGGGAAGGAGAACAGGTAGGACCGTTTATGAGTATCATTCACATATAAGCACTTTTATGGCTGCTTTGAAGATTGTGAATTGAAATCAACCTCAATACCATTTGGGGATAAAACTAATACAAAACATACAACAAAGGATGTTCAACAGGCATGCCCATCCTACATTTATATACATTTATTGCATTTGGCAAACGTTCTTATCTTATTCATACAACCTGGGATTTGAACGTATTACAACCTTTCGATCAGAACCAATCAGTCCAACAGCTTAAATACTGAGCTAGCACTTCCCCACTTTGTCTCTGTCTATGGAGATAACCTACTCATCTTTTCTGATTACTGACTTGTCTGCTTATCTTTTTTGAGATGTGAATTAGATTAAGAACCTACTCAATTATTCTTCTACTTTAACCTCTTTACAGAACTCATTGTGTTGCTCAAGTATCTGAAAAAGAGTTTCAAGGACTGTCATCTTGCATGAAACAGATCCCACTTACCAGTCTCAACTTAGCACTCAACAAAATTAACCAAGCACTTGAAAGACGGCACACAGGTCAGTGGACACTCAGCGTTACATTCACAACGTCAGGAAGTGTTCGTTTAAATCAAATTCAATTTGTCAAATATTTTTAATATGTTTCCTGGTAGATGGTGAGCCGAACGCTGAAGAATTCCATATGGAAGATCTGAGGAAGATGCTGGATGTGGGGCCTCAGACTCCCATATACATCTTGTGTCTTATTGAGCTGAAAAGGTTGGCGAATGTGCAGGGATTCGGAAGAAATGCCATTTTTAAGATCCTAACCAAAGCATAAAAAGACTTTCAACAAATGCTTTACGAGGCTCATTCCTGTACATGCATACATATAATTCTTTGTTGATGGTGTAGATATGGGTTCGCTTTGCAACATTTTGTCACATGAACACAATACGATGCAGAATTTTCACATTTTTTTAGTGACACTTCGTCCATGAAGATTTTTGCCTTAGTACCTGTAGATGTTGTTATTTAGTAAGTGTATATTATGCTGAAAATAAAGTGTGTACAATTTTGCTCCCCTTACATTTTTTTATAAACATATATTTTAGAATCACTTATATTAACATAAACCATACGCATTTATTAATGTGCTTGTTGTGAATTCTTTATTTCTGTTGCAACAGTTTCTTTTGCAGGGTTCTTAAAGTCTAATATGTTCTAATAAGACTAAGAAACACAGCCAGGCAATTTTACTGTACCGAGACATCAAAATTATATTTTTTGCAGCTTGACTTATGCATTAAAATATTCTCCTTGGTCTACCTTCTTGTTTAATATTCAGGCTCTCTTCATAAATGTAAGTTTATTTGAGATGTCAGTCATGCTCACACTGTGTTTGGTCACAGGGAGAGGCCATGCATTCTGGCCAGATAAATGATGCTTGTGTATGTGCACCTGTGTACATGCTCTTCACCCCTATCAAAGTAGCAAAGTTATTAAAATAATATAGTTAAAATGTTGGACTTCTTATCTGAAGGTTGCGAGTTTAAATCTCAGCACCACAAATCTGCCACCATTGGGCCATGGAGCAGGGCCTTAAACCACAATTGCTCAGTTGTATCTACTAGATCATTGTAATTTGTTCTGGATAACTGTGTCTAACAAATACCTTAAATGTAGTAAAGCGCTTGAGTCTGAACAGGACTCAACACATGTTCCATTTTTGATAAACAGTCAGAGACCCACAGGCTTAGCCGAGTGTGTTCTTCCTTTGCTTTTGTGAATGAAATCGGTGAGATTTTTCATCATTTGATGCATTAAGATATTGAATTCCATTTATGTATAGTCCTATGATGTCCAAAATGTTTTTAGAGACATGAACTGGCCTTGGGCCATTCTGTGTTATGTTGTGTATGATGCATTGCAGTGTCTGAAAACACGGCTCAAAGCTTTTTCCTTCACTACTCTGGCAAGTTATTTATTTTACAAAGCTACAGTTTTTGTAATGTCATTTTTGGGAATCCTATTAAAAGATCACACCAATTTTCGATAATGGCTTGGAAATTCATAATTCTTTATTTGTTTATTTGTGTAGATTGGTAAATATTCTATGTAAATACTAGTGTATGGCCAGCAGATAAATGATTAGTCACATTGTAAAGAGCGCTCTTCTTGACATTGCACTATTGTATTTGTGTAAACGTACAATGTATAATTTTTATGTCATTTTTCTTTCTTCACCTTATGTCCTTAATAATTCATTTCAGGCTGCTGGAGAATTTGACAGAGTAAAAATTCCATTGTATAGTGTAACAGTTTCCTGAACATGTGACAGAACAACTCTACGATCTTGTGCCACATAAGAACTTATAAAATAATCTCAGGAGCAACACTTGGTTTAATGCAATAAGATTAACACTCATTTGGAGAACTTTTTTTTTTTTTTTTTTTTATAAAAAAAAAAAAACTGAGGCTGACAGTCTAAAATCTCAAAATAGGACTTTTTTTTACTCAATTAAGTATATGTTGGGGATTTAAACAAACTTTGTCAAGCAAAAAGTTTTGTAGGAAAAATTTATTCCATCAAACAACGAACATGATAAATGAAGGTACTGTCATTTAAAAATTCTGAGCAGATCTGATAACGAAAAGGAAGTACAAAATGGCAAAGAAAATATGCAACAAAAAAGTATGCTATCTTCAGTTATAATCAGCTTCTAAAGATCAGTATGGTCTCATACGCCCTTGCAGAGGAGGAGCACGGTTTGGAGGTGTGATGGCAATGTCCAGGTAATCACCAATTTGAAAGCGCTGAGACTGCAGTGTCATGGAATCATCAGCCCCCTTCCGACCAGACACCGTGTTCCCGATCTCCTTGACTCTACAACAAAACAAATACACGAGAGAAGAGTAAGCAAAAGTTGATCACATACATACATGTCTTATGATGATAACAGACTCTTTCATTTACCTGTACACTTGTCGTTTTGGATCTGGGTATACAATGGCAAAGGCAAAATGTGTGCCTTTCTTTCGAGCTTCAGGATAAACCTCTTTCACCAAGCTGGTTAGTTCTTTAAGAGTGGCGTCCATCCTGTCGTGTGAAAAAATAACATGCATTTACAGTTCTCACAGTGCAGTGGCTCTGAACTATTATGAAATTTGGGGGTTAGGGGGATAAATTGCCTTCTCAAAATTATAATAGAATGAATTTGCAACAACGTAATGCAATGTGTTAAGCTTAAATCAGGCGTACAGGGAAAATGTTTTAGGAATTCTAATATTTGTAGATAATAGGTTGTATAATAGAAAGAGGCTTAAAAAAATATTATTAATAATTTTCACATGTACTTTACATCACAGTGAAATTCTTTCTTTGGAAATCCCAGCAATGATACAGTGCCTCTGGAGCTCAGAGGGTTAAGGGACTTGTTTAAGGACCCTACAGTGGCAGTTTGGCAATTCTGAGGCTTGAACCTCTGATTTCCAATTAGTAAACCAGAGCTTTAAGCACAGATCTTTAAAACAGTGAAATATTTAGTAGATACTATGCCAGCCTATCAGTGTTTTTTCTACCACTAACAGTTCAGGACTCCAGAAAAACAACACTGTGGATATAAAAAGGTTTAAGACTTTATGAAAATGTGTGAGTTTGTTGAGACAGGGACCAACAGTGAGCCTACCAAGTGTAAATCTGAAGCTCGCTCGAGGGAACATTTCCTCGGGCAAACTCGTCCATTCGATGGTGTCTTCCGTTATTAGTCGTGAAAACTCGTAGCAGCAGCGGACATGTCTGCAACACAACAACCAGCCAATCAGCACGAACAACACCAACATTCTGCTCTTGCAGCTATAAGTGCACACGATTCTGCAATTGGCCAATATAAGAAAACATACACTCGAAATACATTTTCGTTTTATATTATATATATTATTATAATACACAGTACCGAGGTGGCGGTGATTTGGTGCGTGCTAGCCCTTTTTGCTATTAGCATACAAACAGGCACTCTCCGATAGCACGTCTAGCTAACAAGCTAATTCTAAAACACAAAGCATTTTCTAGTGTACCTTTTCTCTGTCGACTGGCTTCTCTGGTTCTTTCTTGATTTCCTCTTGTGTAACTCTGGATTCTACCGCCATAGCGATGCTTTGATTTGAAATCTTTTTTCAAATTAAAAACGAAAACCGGAGCAAAAGGCGTTCAAGCGTTCCCCTTACTGTCGAGACCTGGGCGCTTTGTGATGACGTCGAACGCTCTGACCAATCAGCATTCAGTATATGTCACCAGCGGATGATTCCATAGCTCAGCGTCGTCCGAGTTGTGGTTGAGTTAAAAAATGGCGGCCTAGTGGACATGTAGTGCACTAGTCCGCTCCTCTCTTCGTGTTGCCCCTTAGTACACTGTGTAGGGGAAAAAGGGCCGTTTGACATTACGACCACAGTAGAACTCCCATCGACATTTTGGGAGTCGGAATATATAAATATTCTCACTTTCAGTTGTGTGTGTTTTTGGTGTGTTTAATATGGTTCACACGTGTGTGGTTGCAGGATGTCGGAACAGGAGCACCCCCGGTACTGCTTTATCCTTCTACAGGTTTCCTCGCGATCCGGAGAGGAAGCAGCGCTGGATTGCTGCTGTGAATCGTAAGGGCTGGGTGCCAAACGAGGGCAGCAGACTCTGCAGTAACCACTTCATTTCAGGTAGTCTCTAGAAAGTAAGTTATTGCTCAGTCTAACCTATGCTCAATCCACAGGTGATCGGTCATCCAGAATTTCATAACTGATCACGTGTAAGTACAATCCACGTGACAGAATGAAACGTCTTCTCACAGCACGTTTCTTTATTGATTTTTGTTTTACTCTGAACTTGCTGATCATTTTCATTGTTTCATCACAGGTAAGCAAGTGAAGAATCCCAGATCTCCAGACTACGTCCCTTCAGTGTTCTCTTCTGATGCACTATCCCAAAACATTAAAGAAGCCAATGCATTTGAGCCATGTGACAAACAGGAAGCACAAGTTGAGGCTGCAAATGCTTTACTTTTCCTACAAGGTCAGGGACATTTAATTAAAGGCCATCAGTGTGAAGGTGAGCCTAAAAGCACTTCATCCTGTCTGAACAGTGATGATGAAAGGAAAGATGAAGTGATGGAAAAAATCGTTTTAGGATGTCAAAACGAGAGCAAACAAGAAGAGGCAACAAGAATCTGTTTCACAAAATCTGTTGTTTATGAGGCCAAAGTAAATGCGCTCAGAAAAGAGAACATGAAACTGAAGGAGTCCATAGAGAAGATGTCTCTCAATGAAGCATCTTTTAAGAACGATCCAGAAAAGGTTCAGTTCTACACAGGATTACCAAATTATTTTGTCTTCGAAACAGTCATGTGGCTTCTTGTGCCGCATATGAAAGGGGACAAAAATGCCAAGCTTTCAGTGTTCCAGCAATTACTTTTGACTTTAATGAGACTCAGACTTGATCTTAGGAATCAGGACTTGGCTTACCGTTTTGGAGTTAAAGTCCCCACAGTAACCAGGACTGTTCATCGAATCATCGACATAATGTTCACCACGCTGGTACCCACTGCTATATTCTGGCCGTCTAGAGTGGAACTCCGGAAAAACTTGCCAGAAGTGGTGAAGTGTGCACATCCAGACTGCGCTGTGATTATAGACTGCTTTACAGTATCCCTTGAAAAAGCAGTCAGTATTGATACGCATTATCATGGCTCAGGAGCAACTGGTTTTAGCAGTGAGCTCAAATACGTGATTGGTGTTGCCCCACAGGGGGCGGTCATGTTTGTCTCCAGAGGAGCACCTGGTAACATTAGCGATAAGACCTTGGTCGAGAGCTGTGGTCTCCTTCATAAGCTCCTGCCTGGAGATGTGGTTCTGGCTGAACATGATTTTGGCATTAAGGACTTGGTGGGAGCTCACAGAGCTGATATCCTGATTCCCCGTAGTGAACTTCATGAAACTGAACAGAGTAATCTTGACACAATAGATGAACCTTCACTGGCTGCCTCGCAAAGAGTTAATGTGCATAAGCATGTGGAGCGGATAATACAAATGGTGAAAAGGAGATATTCTATGCTGGCTGGACCAGTGGAGAATGCTTTTACAGTTATAGATCGTAGCACCAGCGTGAACACTTTTGACAAGATGGTACAGGTTGCATGTGCCTTAAATAACCTGTGTATTTCTGCTGTTCCTCATGAATGACTTGCATCGTAGAATATATTAAGCATCAGGAGGATACACAATGTTTCTCAAAGGATCACAATTGATAGACTTTATATGCGTATGGAAACACATTGTAGCCATTCAGTTGTTTCAGTTCATGTAGAGCCTCTAGTTTTATCATCAAGACTGCACACTGCATGTAAACCCTAGCTTGTCAGCTATCCAAACAACTATCTGTGAACTATCTATGAACCTTTAGCAGCTGGCACATGCATCACAGTTAAAATATGTATTCTCTAGAGCTTCTGACAACAATGTGCTGAGCACCTGATATTCAAACCAGCCACTGAATATGTTAGCAATTATTTATTATTTATTTGTGAAATAAATGCAACTAGTACATAGCACCTTTCCAGCATTTGCGGAATTGTTATTTAAATCATCCCATGGACCAAGCTGTTTAATGCCATCTTTTAAGTATTATTCGAAGCATTGATTTAAACATAGAATGTTAATGTCTTGCATGTCTTCCCTCACCACATCCATAAGCCTCCTCCTTGGCCTTTCTCTTTTTCTCTATTCTCTCTTTCCTTGTGGCTCCATCCTCAGCATTCTTCTACCGATATACCCCATTTCCCTCCTCTGCACATGTCCAAACCATCTCAATCTCGGCTCCCTCACCATGTCTCCAAAACGTCCTACATGCGCTTTCCCTCTAATAAACTAATTTCTAATCCTGTCCATCGTTGTTACTCCCAACGAAAACCTCAACATCTTCAGCTCTGCTACCTCCAGCTCCACCTCCTGTCTTTTACTCAATGCCACTGTCTCTAAACCATACAACATCACAGGTCTCACCACAGTCCTATAAACTTTCCCTTTCACTTTTGCAGATACTCTTCAATCACAAATCACTCCTGCCACTCTTCTCCACCCACTGCAACCTGCCTGCACTATTTTTCTCCTGTTGACCACAGGTACCAGAACTCCTCCACCTTCTCCACCTCTTCTCCCTGCAACCGCACCACTCCACTGCCCTCCCTCTCATTCACACACATGTACTCTGTCCTACTCCTACTGACTTTCATTCCCCACAATATCATCCACAAACATCATAACTCCTGTCTGACCTCGTTCGTCAAACTGTCCAGCACCACTGCAAACAGATATGGGGGTCAGACCAATCTGTCGTTCCTACTGCACACTTCACTGCCGTCACACTGTCCTCATACATGTCCTGCACCACCCTTACATACTTCTCCGACACACCTGACTTCCTCATACAGTACCACAACTCCTCTCTTGGCACCCTGTCGTACGCCTTCTCTAAATCCACAAATACACAATGCAATTCCTTCTGTCCTTCTCTATACTTCTCCATCAACATTCTCAAAGCAAATATGGCATCTGTGGTGCTCTTCCTCGGCATGAAACCATACTGTTGCTCACAGATGGTCACCTCTTCTCTCAGCCTGGCTTCCACTACTCTTTCCCATAACTTCATGGTGTGACTGATCAACTTAATACCCCTGTAGTTACTGCAGGTCTGCACATCTCCTTTATGCTTAAAGATCGGTACCAGCACACTCTTTCTCCATTCCTCAGGCATCTTCTCACCTTCCAAAATCCTGTTAAACAATCTGGTCAAAACCCCACTGCCATCTCTCCTAAACATCTCCACGCTTCCACCGGTATGTCATCTGGTCCAACCGACTTTCCACTCTTCATCCTCTTAATAGCTGCTCTCACTTCCTCCTTACTAAATCCTATCCACTTCCTGCTTCACCATCTCCACACAATCCAACCTTCTCTCTCTCTCATTTTCCTCATTCATCAGCTGCTCAAAATACTCCCTCCATCTTCTCAACACACTCTCCTCACTAGTCAACACATTTCCATCTCCAACCTGTATTGCTCTAACTTGCAGCACATCCTTTCCAGCTCGGTCTCTCTGCCTGGCCAATCGGTACAAATATTTTTCTCCTTCCTTAATGTCCAACTTCACATACAGCCCTTATTAAATAAGCATCTCACCATATCTCAAGAATATATATGCTATAGCCAGCAAAGATTTTGACATCTCAGGATTCAATACACTCTATGGCTTTGAACAATCACCTACATGTGGTATATAGTGAATGGATGAATTACATTAATAAAATACATTTCAAGAAAATAAAAATACGTGTCAAGAAGGTCACTTAATACTGTGACTAACTGCAAAAACATTTGATAAATTCTGCTTTTTAATGGCTATACAGCAACTGCTATTAATTTGGAATAAATATATGTGGAAAATGGATTTTTGCATCAAGCTGTTGCAGTTTTATGTAAACAAACCACGATCATATTAAGATGTCATTTTGCTTTATCAACAAGTTAAAAGTGAAATATTCGTATTGCTGTTCCTTATATAGGCTCCAATACACTGTTTTTATAGTATCTATAAGTTTGTTTAGCATATAATTGGTTTGGGAATTAAAAGCCAATGCACATTATTAGCATTGCGTTTGCTAATACAGCTAAGCTATATGACTGCTATGAAAATATCTATGGTGCACTTAGAAATGTTGTCCTGTTGTGCAGATTTTGCAATCCAGTAATGCATACAATAACCATGTATGTGTTTGTTAGCTCATAGAAGACCACTTTAAACCTTGTTTTTTCTTTTAAAACAGAGAAATAAACAGACATTCTAAGAATTGCAACACAAGAGGAAATGTTCAATATCTTTGTTAGCAAGTATTTAACTTTCAAGGCCACTACTTAAATTCAAGCAAATTTGTTCTATAGAAAATGTCAATCCCCTTGTGCAGAAGGACAGATATTTTTTGACTCGTCCCTTCAATTTTATGATACTGATGGATTTGGTGTAACAGGGATCATAGAGGTTTTACACAAACTTCTGGAGTAGATTCCAGCTTGGGTTCATGCTGCAAGCAAAAGGTGGACAAAGAATATACCCAACAACAATTATTGTTTGATTTATCAGTTTTTGCTGATATTTGCAATGAAAATATAGTATTACCTTAGTAATAGCAAACAGAGAAGCATATTCACTAGTGGACTCAATTTTTTATTTAAATGCATTGCAATAATACAGGAATATATCCAGCGTAGTAAAACCAAATGGAAATGATTTTAGTTTTGTTATCTTTCCTTGGTTGTCTGCCTTCAAAGCTCATAATGGGGTACGGTCAATTTTAACAAACGCAGCAGATTTTAATGCATATTTTATATGTAGAAGTAAACAATGAGATCATTTAATGGATGGAAAAAACTTCTATTTCAATTATTTTTTATTGGTAGAAGCAAGTCATTGTCTCAAAGCAGCTTGGCCTGTTAGTTTGTTCCTTAGCATTTTAAGTTGATCCCTAATGAACAAGCCAGTGTGGACTGTGGAAAGTGAAAAAAAGAGACTCCTATTTCACTTTAGGGGAATTCATAATTGTCAAACTTTCGTTTTTTGTTCTAATTTTGTTTGAGATGCAGGCCAAAGAGAAACAGACTGCTAGTTTAGAAACAGAAAGAAAATTCAGATTAGATGATGTAAAAGTGTGTGTGTGTGTGTGTGTGTGTGTGTGTGTGTGTGTGTGTGTGTGTATATATATATATATGATAGAAGAGTGGTAATGAAAGTTGAATCTGTGTGTGTGTGTGTGTGTGTGTGTAATAAGAATGGGGTTGTAAATGGAGGAAGCCCCGCCCTGGACTATGTGCGCTGCTGACGTTCATGGGCGCATCACGTGACTCCTGTGGAATGTTAACAATGCAGTAAGTGTCCAACTTTGTACTGCATTTCTACTTGTGCCGTGAGTAACGAGAAAATGGAGGACAGCCTCGCGTTATTCTAACTGTATTTGTGTGGGTTAGTTGTTGTCTGTAACTGTTAAACGGGACAAGCTGTCGGTGAATGAAATAAACTCTTGGAAAAGCGCACACATCTTCTGAAGTGCGGGATTTAACGCTGAACTCTTTCCATGGTAAGTGGCTGGAAGCTCTTTTCTCCGGGGGGATCAGGGAAAGGAAAAGGCAGTGGGAGTGGGAGTGGGAGTGTGGATGTAGATGTAGATGTGGATGTGAATGATTGCTTTTGGGGTTTGGGGGGTTCGGACACACTGACCGCAGAAGGTCTGAAGCGCGAGACGCTGCGCTGGAATGCCGAGAGCTCAGTGTGCGTTCCTCTCGCTCCATTCCTCCTCCAAACACCTCCAAACTCCAGGAAAGTGTGCAGGAAAAGGCCTTGAGACTCGCTTTCTGCTCTTACACCGTAAAAACTACTGTCAGTATCAGACTGCAGCGGTAACACCACTCAGGGTTTAGTGCAGATGTGCCTGAGAATCTAAAGAATTCAGTGCTTTCCCATTTTATCGCATCTCTTATTACAAAAAAAGTTTGGCAGCAGCACCAGAGTAACAGATCTGAACATATTTCCGTTTTTATTTTTATTTTCGCAATAATGTAGCCGTTAAAGTTTTTTGTGTTTAATTAAATGCTTGTCTTTGCTAGTATTTATATAATTTATTATTATTATTATTATTATTAATATTATTATCATCAACAACATTATGAATCAACAGAAAATATAATCAAATAATAATTTTAACTATAAGATTGTGTTTATATCTATTTATTATGAATCTATAATTGTCAAATTTATATACCCTGAATAAAGAAAAAAAATTCTGTTTTCTTTTAACATGCAAAATATAACATTTTATTTAATAAATATAAACATATTTGATTTAATATCTGCATATCTAATATCTTACATAAGAATACTTTGTTTTAAAAAAATTGAATAAAATAACAAAATAATACAAAAAATATATATATTTTTATTATTATTTTTGCATAACTGATAATAATAATAATATATATATATATATATATATATATATATATATATATATATATATATATATAAAATCTTTTTGATTTTTGATTTATTTATTTTTTACATTTTTTTTTTTTATCAGTTCTGCAAAAAAAAGTGTTATGATGTTCACCAGGTAAAAATTTGACAAACAGACCCTGCCATCCGAAAAAAACTATTATAGCGATACACATCACCCTTTAAAACATGAATGCATTTGGAACGTGTTCAACTCCAGTGGCAGGTAACAGTCACATGGTGCAGCAGGTTGTCTCTTCCAGCCCTCGCTTGAGTGCTCAGCCAGCAGTCTAATGCATGCAGTTTGCCTTTTTATCTCAACAAATTCTCTTACACATCTTCTTCATGTTGTTTGTGTATAAGACATCTTGATTTTGTAGCTGCAAAATGTAGAATGATTTTATCTAATTGAATAAACAGGAACTTATTTATTTTATCTGGATCGCACATGCTGTAGGGACAGTGTATAGCAAATCATTTTTCTTGACTGTTTTATTGTTGGAAATAAATGGGATTAATAGATTCAATACAGATGTAAGTATAAGGTAGTGATATATTTGAGCCAATTGTTATTCATGGACTTGTTTTAATCTGTCGTGAATTCTTCAAAAAAATGTGACTTTTCTGGTTTAAGACAACTGAGGAACTTGATTTAAAAAACGTCTTGAAAGCTGGCGGTGTTAAGAGAATAACAAACAAACAAACAAATTAATAAATGGAAGTGATACTGGCCATGAAAGACATTTATACATAGAACTACATGTATTATATTATTCATAGCTATGTAGGTTTAATATTGAAAAATTAGCAATCTGTTTATATCTGAGATTCAGCATACCATATGGGATATAGTTTTCCTAGAATACATTTAATAAAGTTTCTATGACAGCAAATTGAAATGAATTATAATTCATTATAATAATTGATTTGTGATAATTGTGATAATTACATGTTATTTAATGAGTGAAAGGATCTAGCTACAGCTTAATAAAAGACATCCAAATATTTAGATGAAGAGGTTCTGGCTATAGTTTGTGGCACTGCTAATGAAGCAGCCAGCAACCAGGAGCAGAAAGTACCTTAGTGCAAAAATTCCCCCCATAAAATTTTGAGACTAAAGTTTCTAAATTACAAAAGTTGCTAGCAAAAATGTATGACACAATGTCAAACAATATGCTTGGGTAAATTAAATACATTTAAATAAAGTAATATGAGGTTTCCACAGCATATGACACATACATACATTATTTAATACTTTTATCCTTGTGGTACCTTATATATAATATATATTCCACGTTTGTGTAGTGTTTATGCATGGAAAATGTCATTTAGTATGATTGTATTGTTTACCTAAAGCTTGTTTTGCAAGCAATCCATTCAATGTCATCTCAAATTGTAGCTTTAAAACGAGGCTCAGTGATGTAAAAGGATTAAGTATAGAGCCGGGTTTTATGCTGACAGCCTGTGACAAACAGCACCATAGAGTGAACCATAACAGCCAGTACATTTGAGTTTTTAGCAGTTAATTGCTCTCTTCAATGAGACTTTAATGTATATTGATTTATTAGTTTTCTCTGGGTTGGTACTCTTGTGATGTGTAGCTATTCATGTGTTTACTTCAAAGGATAAATAGGATAAATATTCCAGAAATGAGAGTTTGACATAAGATGATAATGATTCTAGAGAGCAATTGCATCAATTGCATGATCGAGCGTTCAGCATTATATTTACATTGAAAATCTGTTTGTGGTTGGAATTTTTGTTTGTTTTTGTGAACACATGGCCAGAAATGTCCTTTTCCAGATATGAAGCAATATTATTCAGGAGGCACTGGAATAATCTGGAAAGGATATTTAAAAAAAGGATGGCCAAGTAATATTCTTATGGCTATACCAGTGAGCATGTGGTTATGTGTCTGTTTTTGTCTAAGAATTCTGTCACCTCGCTGATTTTGTAGTGTCGGACATGCTAAGATCATCTGTGGCATAAAGACCAGGGCTGAAGACCAGGCCTGAAAATCTTGAACCTGTACCAAATTTATTTGTAAAGATCATCTTGGTCAGCATTGTTGTTTTTGGGTTGGTTGCACATTCCAGATTTGAATATGGATAATAATAATAATAATAGATTCTCTGTTTAGAACACAGAGCCTTACTTGCGTCAGTAAGACATGTGCTTCTTCTCCTTGTCCTGTCCACTGCCTCAGGAGAATATCAGCGCAGTGCTGGAATGTCGTCGATGTTGCTTGAAATAAACCAGTATCAAGGTGCTAATTTTTGATCACACTGGTATTTTATGGCAAGTAGCAATGCAGGAATCAAACTGTAGACTGAACCATGGTCCAAATGACATTATCTCACTTCATGCCATTGTTTCCACAGGCAAAGATGCAGACCAGACAGGAGTGGAAGCAACATACATGCATAACCCCTTTTATGTTAGGGGAGGAGGGGGGTTGTACCCCCTAAAAGAACCATGCGCTCCAGTAGGACCTTGAAGATCTACTAACTTTACACAGGAGTAGATCTGGGTGGGGGCATTTCATTAGCTGCCATTCATAGTTCAACCTTGGGGTGTGTGTGTGTGTGTGTGTGTGTGTGTGTGTGTGTGTGTGTGTGTGTGTGTGTGTGAGAGAGAGAGAGGGTCTGTGAATTTATTTTTGTAATTTTTTTTCTTTGCTTCTGCAGTTGAATTGGTATGTGTAAGTAAGTGAATTTGCCAGCGTGCAGGGGTGGGGTGTCTGTGAGTTCGCACTATAGGTTAGGGTGGGTCTACCTATGCGGCCGAAAACTTTCCCTGCAGCCCCGTATGTGGGCAACACACGCCAACGGCTCCAGGAAATTAAGGAAGGACTAAAACAGCCAGCTAAGCTGGTGAGCCAGGCGCTGCATGGAGGCAGTGCCCGAGGAGAAGGGAGCAGAGGGGGAGACTGCAAAGGTAAAGACCAGGCTGCTCGTCAGCAGCAACTTCGTCAACCCCAGAAGTTCAACAACTACCAGAATGCCCTTCGAGAGATTCGCAGGTCGCTCATGCCTTTTGCCAACGAGTCCGGTCCAGGATCCAGCTCCTCACACCCAGGTGGAGACGTAAACAGGCAGATGCTGCAGGAGCTCGTCAAAGCTGGGTGTGATCAGGTATGGTCCTTCTGTCTTCTCTTCTCTTTCTCTCTACTGTCTTTCTTCTCCTTTCTCATGTGTTTTTCAGTGAGAATTTGCATATTATATAATAATATGCAATAATATGCATATTAAAACACTATATATATATATATATATATATATATATATATATATATATATATATATATATATACACATATATATACTTAAGCTTATATATACTTTTAGGCTAATTAATGTTTCATGCAAACATTAATGATTGTGTAAATTTACATATTTTTCTTATTTCATTGGCTTATACTAATTTCAAGTTTCAAGCACAATAAGACCGCTGTCTACTGTACTGCTGATAAATTAAATTTCATTAAACTATTTAGAATAGATTGGTATTTTTCATATTAACAGTATATTCTTGTTGATCCCTGACAGTTTTTTGGGAAAAAATAATGATTATATCCGCCATCCAGCAAAACAACATGAAGAAAGCCTATTGGTAATTCAGAGGAACAGTGTCTATAGAAAAATTGTAAAGTGACTTTACAGCACAGAGTTTCCCCATGTGTTATTACAGATGTACACTGAGTTATGTTTTTCTGTATTGTACTGGCATAGTAGCAGTAATGGTATAGTAGCTGTCTATAATTGCTATACAGCTGTCCGAGTCCAAGGAAAGTGCAATGTGGTGGGGAGCATTTCTCAGAAAAAAAACCTCTGAAGGTTGTCAATAAAGATCGAAAGAACGCAACTCACTTGGATAGGGACACTGACATATAAACAGCATAGTTAAACACTGACCCACAGCCAGCAAAAGAAGACACTGACCTGTTTTTCTAATCGATTCGACTAATCGCCAACAAACATAATTATCTTTTTCATTTCATAGCTTGTTAAATAGGCTACGCAAACCAGGTTATGTAAGTGAAAGGGAAAAGCAGAAATTTCTGTCTTTTAAAAAGTGATCTGCTCCCAGGGTATTATTGTATAATAATGTGCACAATGTATGGCATTCCAGAAGCAACAAATGTTATTGTCTTTTAATGAATATATCCTTTCATATTGCTGGGTGTACCTATTATATGTCTATTATGTCTTTAGGTACGCCTTAGTCTTGTGGTACAATTTACAAACGTGGCTGCAGAATCTGATATAGTGACATTGAAATGGCAGATGAGTTTCACAACCTGAAATTCCTTGTCTTTGAGGGTCCTGTGGAACATGCCAGCTACAGAAAAAAGATGAGGTCAAGGAATTCTTTTGATAAGGGGAAAAAAAAAAACATTTGCACACCAAAGGCATTCACAGACCTTTGGGCCGAATGACTATTTACATATGATATGACTTTTAGTGGTCCTTTTACTAGACCTAACCGAACCAGTGTTCTATTTTCCCGTTTTAACTAGTACATCCACAATATGTTAGTATAGATCCTGGGCCTCTGCACTTAAGTTTTTGCTCTACTTTATGCTGTATATCACACTATCTGGAATAGACCCTCAGCTACAGGCCTGAGAGCAGCTCTATGATTGTTAGGCATGTGAGGAATGCTATGCTCAAGCCCATGCACAACACCACTGAGAAATCCACCACCGCACAGTGGAATTATGAGGCCTAGCCTGAGGGAGCCTGAGCTGCCTCTGTCACAGGCTTTAGGGTATGGTTAAATGCAAAATGGAACTGGGCTTTTTTGGTTATTGTTGTTATTTTTTTCCTGCTTTCTGGGAGCTAAACCATTTTATCAAAAGGACCGTAGTCTGAATGAAGTTGTCTGGATATATTCATGACTCTTTTTGGTACCAACCACAACCTTGATTTGATACATAATCTACTTTCTATATCCTTATTTATAATGAAAATTGTCTATTTTTGAAAAAACATCGAGTCAGTTTTTGGGTTATAAAACTAAAAATAGATTAGACATAAGTTTGTAATCATTTTTACACCAGTATAACACTGTTTAATGTAATGTGCAATACTATTAGGTGTTTGCATTCTTTTGCTAGAGCAGTCTCTGGTACAATAATTTCCTTCAGGATTAATAAAGTTTTATCTTATCTTATCTTTGTGACAGAATGTGTTGGATTGTATGATCACAGTAAAAAAATGGAAATCCCAAGCTATTTGATTAATTGCTACTACTACTGGTTTATTCTTGTTTACATTAATCCGTAAATATACATACAGTATTTCCTTTTATTAACCATATACACTGCTGGTATGGCATATTATTTCAGGATCGATTTGGCTCAAAAACAATTTATATATAAAAATATTTCTAAGTATACATACATTCTGAGAGTCTGGACTGACTCATTTACTGTCTGGTCATTGAATAACACTCAGATATTCTGCGTTTATTTCTTACATCCAATATTAGTTACAATGTATTGATAAAACACCCGTAAGACTGAACTATTATGAACATAAAGAGGAAGCGTGTCCATTCAATAGCAGCTGGGTGGAACAGTTTTTCCAGTGCATTTCACATATTCGCCTGACAAAACAGATTCCTTGAATATAACCGATTTTTTTTATTGTTTATGTTTTCAGCAAGCCATTACATATTGCAATTTTATACTAAAGTATACACATTTTTATTATTATTATTTTTCTTTTTATAATGTTTTTAGTTTCATTAGTGAATGGCAATGTCCTGACTTGAAGAACTGTCAGCTATGCTGTTACAACAGAGTACAATACATTTCACCATGTCTCATTATTATTATTAGCGGTTTATTATGTAATGATTCATCATTGGTATATCACTTGGTATTTTTCTTTTTTGTTTTTTGTTTTCAAAGCCCATGCCACTCACTTTTATTTTATTCCCCCACTACATTAAAAAAAAGTAATGATTGTCCTGGCTGGCTTGGGTCCTTCAGTGGGCTACTTTTGCCTGATATTTATCGAGGCTCTACAAATTACGCAGCAATGCTGCAGCTGCTTATATAATCACCTTTAAAAAGGAAATGTTTTGTTGGGGGAAGTGGAGGGGGCTGAAGGGAGGGGTTGAAGGACACTTTAAATCCCATATTTTGTCAAATTCAGTATGGGAACATATACTGCTTTTATATGGGTACAAATGTAATAGCAAAAATGTAAAAATTGCATTATTGTATCATGGTCAGAAAAACAATAGGTAAAATTTTTTTTTTTGGGTTTAGTAATAACATTTCTGCATGATGACATCTAGATTGTGATGTACTTGGGGACAAATTAGAACTGTAGCAGGGCTTCAGCAAACAAAACATAACAGCAGAAAAATAAATAGACAAAATATCAATCTGTATATTGTTAGTATGGTTTCACCTTCATACTGATATACATAAGTATGATAATACAGTCTACAGGAATGTCAGAATGAATCAATATCCAGGTTGCCTTATGGCAACCCTGCCTGTTCTGATTTACTGTGTACTATGTGCATTACACAAAATTACACTCCTCAAAAATACAGTGGTATTTGTGGAAAGATCTTGACAATAGCCTGATGCATTTTTAATTGTGGTGATGAATGCCATGGTATATGCCAGGGTACATTCAGATACCATTATATAACCGTAGTAGAACCACAACACATTTTTATATGGAAGTTCCCATAATTATTTACTTTTTTTTTTAGATTCTTTTAATCGCAGTGTGCTGTGTTTAGTCATTATAGGTTTGACCAGAAATTGGCATCCTTTTTATTACTACTGAAAGAACAACATTATATAAACATATTAAACAGGCGATGAAACTTTCTAAGGACTACTGATGTCCATCTTTCTGTGTCCCTTTCTAAGGGTCCTCCATATGGCATTCATTTACACAGTCTATGAAGGAATGTTATTCAGAATTAGGTCAAAGTGAAAGCTCATAAGAAAAAAAGCAACACTTTAACACTGACTTACTGCATTGTAGCCAGCAATTGTTATGTCACTCCAGCCATGGAGACAGTTTGTTTTTATAAATATTCCCACTAGTTAAAGGCTAGCTCTTCCCAGTCAGGAATGTGTGTGTTAAGATGAGCCATTAACTCTCTGTTGTTCTGAGACATAAGGTGGAGACAAGAATCACCAAGAAGTACATGTGAATGCAGTTAGTTGGGCAGATTCAATAAATCCTTGTGCACTTTTCTTCTGGTTAGTGTATGGATATACATTATTTGACAAGTAGCCAGAACAGTGATGATCCAGTGATGAGAAAGTGTTTCAGAAATTAGGCAAAAACAAAACCTCATAATGTGGCTATTCCACCAAGAGATGAAAAACTTTGATATAAAGCTCAATAAAAGAAACAACTTTTTATATATTTTATTTTTTAATCCCAAATGTATAATGTGAGTATTTTCTGTGCTTGATTATACCTTGCATCCCTGTACTTTGACCTTTTCAAAGTGAGAAATGTTACGTAGTGTGAGACGTACAATGGATTATGAATACGAGAAGAATATAGCAAAAATAAACAAAAAGGTGTGGCTTTATAGATAGTAAGTACAGACATTTTACTCATAGCTCAAATATTTTTCCTCTTGGATTGTGGGACGTCCTAAACATCTGTCACCATGACCGTGGAGGTCGGGAATGGGTCAAACAAAATCCTTTTATCAATTGGGGTGTGTGTGTGTGTGTGTGTGTGTGTGTGTGTGTGTGTGTGTGTGTGTGTGTGTGTGGTCAATGGCACACCTCTTTTTTTTGAGTAGCAGTACTGGAATTTAACACATAAACCCCGGAAGTTTTGAGAACAATGAGCACAGACTCTTTTTTATTTCCTGTCTTGCACATGTGCCTGTATGGGGAAGACAAACAGACAGAGAGACAGACAGACAGATTCAGACACAAACACAGGCACACATACAGTAACAAGGGTGTGCTAACTTTCACTTTGAGCATCTAGAGCTTTGTGGCTATCAAATATGTATCATTTCAGACTGTGTGCCCTGTGCACCCAGGCCTGTTATGACTGACCATTACTACTACATGACCACAAGAAATCCAGTGCTGTTTAGAGGTATTTTTATCTTTTTATCTTTCTTTTTTTCTTTTTTTTTTTACTCTGCCATATCAATGTGCATTAGTATTTCTGACCACCAGAGGCATTGTCAGACAGAAAGTTTACTGTGTCTGTCTAGAGTGAGGTTTGGACAGAATGTCTTCTGAATGAGCTCATATGCCATTCAGGGGGATTTCCTCATATAGGTGTGGGTTGCTGTGTACAGTTGTTTTTATTTAGAGTACTTAACTGGCAAATTATTACTCTGTACATATGTCTGGAGTGAACCTATCTGCAAATGCATGTCTGCAAATAAGATGGCCATAAAATGCATAAAATGTGTGTTTATCATCTTTGAATTTAGAGTTCCAAGTCTCTACCAACAGAATGAATGACTGCAGGCTACTCTGTAGTTTTAAATGCCTGCATGATGCCTTCCTATGTTTAAGGAGCTGCCAGCTTTTGTTTCTGTGCTGACACAGGATGAGGCTGGTCTGTGACCTGGTGTGTCTGCATGTGTGTGTAGGAGAGAGAGGAAAAGATCCTGTTTGTCTCAACAAGTGTGGTGAAATATGGGAAATGTATGGCTAGCCTTAATTACATCGATGCCTCTACACATGCCTGGTGTATGTGGGTGTCCTTTATTCTAAGAATGCGAATTTAAAAAAGCATGCAAACATAATCTATGCTTTTTTTTGTTGTATAACAGGAAATGGCTATACGTGCATTGAAGCAAACTGGCAGTCGTAACATTGAGGCAGCATTAGACTACATCAGTAAGATGGGCTACCTTGACCCTCGCAATGAGCAAATTGTTCGTGTCATCAAACAGACTTCTCCAGGTTGGTGAAGTGTATACCATGCACAAGCTTTTTAAAAATACAATAAAACAGAGCTGTAAATCAGTCTTATTCTCTATGTAAACTCCCTCTGAACTAAATAAAACTTTCTACCTTCTGAAGGCAAAGGTGGTATTGCCAATTCAGTAGATCACCGGCAAGCAATGGAGACTTCCAATGAAAGTGCTATGCCTCCTTACCACCAGATGGGACCACCGCTATATGAGGGAGCTGGCTATGGGTCAGAGGGAGAGATATCACATCCATATATGGGTGGACCACCAGTCATGAAATACATGATGCCACCTACCAACTCAGCACAGGGTCCTTCAATGGGGAACCCCATGGCTCGACCCCCCAGCATGGGTGCCTATCCGCCAGCCATGACTTCTCAGAATGCCCAAGGAACCGCAATCTACCCCTCTGGTCCTTCTCAGCAGAAAGGTTACACGGGGGGTATGGATCAGGCTATGATGGGCTACAGTGTGTCTGGTCCACCCATGCAAATCCAGTCCCAACCACCAGGGGGCCCCACCCCTCATTATGACTACAGACCTCATATGATGGAGCCCCCTAGCTATAGTGTTAAACGGAGTGCTTCTTTTCAGAACAAAATGCCCCCTCTGGCACCAGACAACTATGTAAATATGCAAGGAAAAGGAGCTATAGGACAAAATAGTGGTGGATACCCTCCTAACCTTTACCTATCTCCTCACTCACACCCCCGCCAGGCCAGCCCGACTTCACACCAAGTCCACATGATGTCACGCTCTCCTGGAGGAGCAGCAGCTGCAATGGGTCCCGAGTTCTCAGATATTCCTCAAGGTCTTCTCACACCTTCCAGGGCTAGCCTCAATCTTGACTTATATGACTCCCACTGGGCTGGAGCTCAAGGCCCAGAGGCAACACCTCCAGCCAGGCAGCCACAAGGACCCTTCAGAGGAGAGGTTCGTGTCCCCAGCAGGACAAATTCTTTTAACAATCACCAAAAGGTAAATGTAAGACAAGCAATGCCCCCTGCAACTAATGTATCTAGCAAACAGGAGGCTGGAATGGGGCCTTCCAACACCATCACTGCAGTGACCTCTCCTCCAATCCAGCAGCCTGTGAAGAGTATGAGAGTGATGAGACCAGAGCCAAAAACGGCAGTTGGACCATGCCACCCAGGCTGGTTAGCTGCACAGGGCCAGGATACTCCTGAGACTCATGGATACTTGCCAGATGAAAGTTTTACCTTGGAATCCTCCCAGGAGCCCCGGTGTCCGCCACCTCCATACCCCAAAACGCTGCTTATGTCTGGAGCCACGGTTGTACAGGAAACCACACCCTTGGAGGCTGGAGGCATAGCTAGTGCTCCAGACCACAGTACCCAGGGTAGGCCTGTCCCAACTGCCCCAGCAGGAAAGCCAGAAGAGCGTGCCACCAAAGACAAAGCAAAGCCAGGAAAAGGGGAGAAAACTGTAAAGGATAAGAAGCAGATTCAGACTTCACCAGTACCAGTGCGGAAGAATGCACGTGATGAAGAAAAAAGGGAGTCACGCATCAAGAGCTATTCTCCCTTTGCTTTTAAATTCTACATGGAGCAGCATATAGAAAATGTTATGAAGACCTACCAGCAAAAATTAAATCGCAGATTGCAGCTGGAGCAAGAGATGTCTAAGGTAAGAATTTCTATATTTACCGTATATTATTTGTTCAAATCCTATTTTACACAACCCATTTTTTTAAATCATCCTTTGTCTTCTCCTCAATTTCACCTCCGACTGATCCTCCACCTCTCCCCCAGGCTGGTCTGTCAGAAGCAGAGCAGGAACAGATGAGAAAGATGTTGAACCAGAAGGAGTCCAACTACAATCGATTACGACGTGCCAAGATGGAAAAATCTATGTTTGTGAAAATTAAAACACTTGGAATCGGGGCCTTTGGAGAGGTGTGTCTGACCCGTAAGGTGGACACAGAAGCTCTGTATGCCATGAAGACTCTCAGAAAAAAAGACGTCCTAAACCGTAACCAGGTGGCTCATGTTAAAGCAGAAAGGGACATCCTTTCAGAGGCTGATAATGAATGGGTAGTTCGACTGTACTACTCATTTCAGGATCGTGACAGTCTATATTTTGTTATGGACTACATTCCTGGAGGAGATATGATGAGCCTGCTGATTCGTATGGGGGTTTTCCCTGAGCCATTAGCCAGGTTCTATGTGGCAGAACTGACTCTTGCTATCGAGAGTGTGCATAAGATGGGTTTTATCCACAGGGACATCAAACCTGATAATATCCTTATTGACCTTGATGGACACATCAAGCTTACAGATTTTGGCTTGTGCACAGGGTTCCGCTGGACACATAACTCAAAGTATTATCAGAAAGGTTAGTAGATGTAAAACATTCGTGATATGTGCTAAATTCCTACAGAGAACTCTGTTTTCATCAATCGTTTTATCTTCTTTCTTTTTCACACATAACATTAACAGGGAACCACATTCGCCAGGATAGTATGGAACCCAGTGACTTCTGGGATGATGTGTCTAACTGTCACTGTGGTGACCGGTTAATAACACTGGAACAACGGACAAACCGTCAACATCAGCGCTGCCTTGCACACTCCCTAGTGGGTACTCCCAACTACATTGCCCCTGAAGTGCTATTGCGGAAAGGTAAAGCGTGAACCAAAAGTAGAAAAGTATATAAAAAATGGCCTATGCAGAAATATTATCCACTTATTATGGTATTGTTTGCAGGATACACTCAGCTGTGTGACTGGTGGAGTGTGGGAGTGATTCTATTTGAGATGCTAGTAGGCCAGCCTCCATTCCTTGCGCCAACCCCTACGGAAACACAGCTCAAGGTCAGGATATGTTTCTGTAATGAAATTGTGATTTCGTTAAAAAGACAGCTTAATTTACATGCAGTCCGTTTGGTTATTTCTTAATTATATTTGTCCAAAAATATTTGATTCAAATTTAAACATCAGAAAGTGTCCTACTACACTACATTTCTTCACTCATCTCAGTAAGGTTTTTGTAATTCTAGCCTGCTAGACAACTTTCTAGACGTATTCACCAAAAAATGTGAAATGCACAGAATAGCCTTAACAAATACAAATCTTGTCTCAGAGCAGCAGTGATCTTTATCAGCACTCAGTGTGCTTTACACAGCCAAACAATATTCATGTGTTCATTTCAATCTGTTGAAGATTGATGGCACTTTAATAATGTTTTTCTCAAAGCCTAGATATCAGGATTCACTTAACAAGACATGGTTTCTTACTTTTCTCAGGTGATAAACTGGGAGAACACACTGCAGGTGCCTCCACAAGTCAAGCTGAGCCCCGAGGCCATTGACATCATAGGACGTCTGTGCTGTTCGGCAGAAGAGCGTCTGGGAGGAAATGGTGCTGGTGAGATAAAGGCCCACCCTTTCTTCGCTCAGGTGGATTTCTCCAGCAACCTTCGCACTCAGCCTGCTCCATACCGGCCTAAAATTGCTCATCCAATGGACACTTCCAACTTTGATCCAGTGGAAGAAGAAGGTGGTCCAGGGGCATGGAGTGACAGTGGAGACAGCACTCGCGCTTGGGATACCCTTTGCTCCCCAAATAGCAAACACCCTGAACACGCCTTCTATGAGTTCACCTTCCGCAGATTCTTTGACGATAACGGCTGTCCTTTCCGTTACCCCAAGCCCCTCGAAGAAACACATGGGCCTCCCAGCAGTAGTGGAGCTAGCAGCTTGGGGCTCGAGGAGGAAGAGGATGAGGAAGAAGTGGAGGGGGGAGAAGAAGAGCAAGGAGAGGGTTGTGAGCCTGTGTATGTGTGAGACATAGGGAATGAGTTCACTTGCTGAATTAGCTTCTCCAGTATGGCTTTTATTAAATAACAAACAATAGACATGACATTAGTCTTTTTAAAGTTTGCATGAAAAGGAGAGAAGGGAATTAAGGAGGTATGGTCAAAGAAAGAGAAAAATGTTGCTATGTGAAATGTATTTTATTACTCTAATATTATTGTGCAGAATATTTTGCCCGTTCACATATATACATCTGATGGAAACTGCAATCTGGGACCAATAGACTGAGACTGATCTGATGTGTCTTTGGAAGTTGCTTTGCCAGTGAAGGTGACACATCAATTCCTAATTCCAGGTGAATAACTGTGATTATGGTCACTGGACCCAGTGCAGGGCTGAACCAGAGCTGGTGGTGTTATTTGTGTGTCACATGACCACACAACTTAATCAAACTCCTTCTTCCCTAAGAATATATGGGCCCAAAAGCTCTCAGATGTTGTTCCTTCTGCAAGTATCTGTAGAGACACTAAAGTGAGTCTGCCATGACTGGTAGATCATGGACTCATTTTAAACGCTGAAGGGCTTATACAACAAACAGAAGAAAATGTACCTATGTGAAGATATGGCTCAGGTTGTTTTCCTGTTTGTGACTTTACAATGCCTCCTAGTGATTTCAAGAACACAAAATAACGCTCAACCTGGAGAGGAAAAAAAACGAGACTTATTTGTCCCATATATGTGTTGCATATACCTGCACCTCAAAGCTTTCACAGTTACAAGGTTATTGTACCAGCTGGTCATTTATCTGTAACGATTCATGCAACACAATTCTTTAAGGAGTAACAGTTACTTAGTTGATACTTTACCTTCCACACTGCTTTAATGTTAGCACCTAGGCATATTCTGCTGAATATCGATATATAGAGATATATGGATATGTTCTGCTCAATAAGGAGTTTTAACAATCAGGACTTACTTTTAATCATCATCTTTATGTAGCTTCCCTGGCAATAGTAGTACCCAAAAATATTTACATTTGGCCTTTTTTTTTTATAATTGTACCACACACATACATTGTACAGTGTCAACAATGAAGTCTCTGACTAAAATATAATCAATATCTAATAACATAGTAGTAAACATGTTAAGAGAAAAAGTGTCAGAAGAATATAATTGTATGGGATTACTATGTGCAATAAAAAAATATATTATGTAATTTTCTAATCACACAAACAGCTTTTTTAAATCAGTTCCGATATATATTATGTAAAGGTAAAAAAAATATTTTTAGCTTTTAGAATCCTCCCCCTCCCCCCATTATAGATACCTGACCCAGTGCTGCTCTTTGTTATTAATGTAACATTATCAACATATTTTCATAAATGCCTTTCTTTCTTTTTTTCACCTTTGTAAAAAGCATGCTGTTGGTTGTCGGTGTTATTGACACAAGATGTGACAAACTGTGTGCCTTCTAATGAATGTGTGGGTGTGTCCACCACATGCTGATCAGTATTTAAGAAGGAGATGAAAACATGCTTTTCCCCTTCACTCAGGCTGGTCCTAAATGTTTGGGAAAGGGTGTTCAGGAGAAAGTGGGAAAGTAGAAAATAAAGTTTGGATTGAAAATGTGTTATATGTTAGACATACCAAGACAGTGTGGATTTGATTGACTTTGATATGCCTGTTTCTTAAGTGTGATGACATGGAAGTAATTGTATTGAACTGAATTGCTGAGTCAGCTGAATTGAGTCACTTTCTTGTGATTTTAAGAATTATCGATAAGTAACTGTATAAATACGATATATTTTATGCTAATTGACAATCATTAAAACATTTTGTAAGCTGGTGTTTTAAACTTGACATAGGACACCTGACTGAAAGACCTTAATTAAATTTACCATTATGGCATCTCATAAGTAGTTCAAATTCAATCACAACTGATATTTAAAGGAATAATGAACATCTATATCAAAATGTATTGCATTTAATACATTTTATTATTTAATGTTGAGTTTATACTCACACACACATTTATATACTTCAACATTAATCCCAGTGAGACATAAAATATAGTAAATTTGTCAGACATTTCTGCTGACTCATATTAATCACAATGAAGACTCAGATTTCAGTAATCAGATTTTATACAGTAGTTTGAGTGTCATGTGAGAGTGTTTTTGGTTTTGTTTTTTTTTTTGGATGAATTTTCTGTATTTCACTTATGAGAGTGCTGACTGACAATCTTTGGTTAAGAATAACTGATATTGGACTGTTGTGTGCCTTTTGTATTTCAGTGCTTGAGTCAGGTGGGACTTTTTTTTCGACTTCTGTGATCTTCCTTAATGTATTATGTAATACAGCTACTATTTTATATATATATATATATATATATATATATATATATATATATATATATATATATATACAGATATACATATTTTTTGTATCTTTATTCTTTTTTTCTTTTTTTTCTGAGCTAACTTCTGAACTACTATGTCTTCAGTATTACAGACAGTAAATATTTGGATTAATATCTTTTTGCATACATGTATGAACCAAGAAATTGGTAAATATGCTTTCACTGTTCTACCATGTGTAAATGTATATTCCTAAATTAAATAAAATAAATAAACCCTGTTGTCGTCATTGTTTCTCAAAATGGGCTTACCAGGAGAGCCTGAACATTGTAAATTTATTTTTTCTTTTACATAATAGACAAAATCTTTACAATTATATTGGAGTTCATTTAAAGTGAAACATATGCATGCAGCAGCACAATGCATAAAATCATACCAATACCCAACAGCAGAAGACTAAACCATAGTCTACTTCTGTCAGAAAAAACAAGTATCTGATTCTATCAGATCAGACAAAGACCTGGTAATCCTTGTTTTTAATCATGGAAACTGTTCTTAACTGTCCAGTTTCCGTGGTTTCGGAAACTGTAAATTACATCAAGGATCGGCTCTGAGCCCTTTCCTGTTTGCAGTGGTGATGGACAGGTTGAAGGATGAGGTCAGACAGGAGTCTCCATGGACTATGATGTTTGCGGTAATTCATGGTGAGAGTAGGGAGCAGGTTGAGAAGAGCCTGGAGAGGTGAAGGTATGCGCTGGAGAGAAGGGGAATGAAAGTCAGTAGGAGTAAGACAGAGTACATGTGTGTGAATGAGAGGGAGAGCAGTGGAGGGGTGCAGTTGCAGGGAGAAGAGGCGGTGGAGAAGTTTAGGTACCTGGGGTCAGCAGTGTAAAGTAATGGAGAGTGTGTTGGAGAAGTGAAGAAAAGAGTGCAGGCAGGGTGGAGAAGAGGTGCAGGAGAGATTTGTGATAGAAGGATATCTGCAAGAGTAAAAAGGAAAGTTTATAGGACTGTGGTGAGACCTGCGATGTTGTATGGTTTAGAGACAGTGGCATTGACTAAGACAGGAAGTGGAGATTTGAAGATGTTGAGATTTTCTTATGGAGTGACGAGGATAGACAAGATTATAAACAAGTTTTTTAGAGGGACAGCGCATGTAGGACGTTTTGGGGACAAAGTGAGAGAAGCCCGATTGAGATTATTTGGACATGTGCAGAGGAGGGACATGAGGTATATCGGTAGGAGAATGCTGAGGCTGGAGCCACCAGGAAGGAGGAAGAAAAAAGGAAGGCCAAAGAAGAGGTTCATGGATGTGGTGAAGGAAGTTGTTTTGAAAGACGCAGATGTAGAGAACAGAGTAGTATGGAGACGGATAATTTGCTGTGGCGACCACACCCCCGAAAGAAGAAGAAGATTCTGCCCTAAAACTGATCGTGCAGACCAGAGGTGGGAAGTAATTAAGTACAAATAACTTAAGTTACTGAACTAAAGTACATTTTTCTACAATATTTATTTTTCGGACATATTTTTACTTTCACTCATTACATTTTCAAACCAGACTCATTACTTTAGTTTTAATCAATTTGATGTCAATATTTTTCTTCTCATTGCGTGACGTTTTTTTTGTTCCATTGGTGTATCCTCCTGGGTTTCACAGACGTACACATTCCTGATGGCCATCTTTTCTCTGCTTGTGTTCCATATCGTGGATGTTCAGCCTGGATACATTTAACAATTACCAAAATGTGAAATTAGTTTTTTGTATTAATATATTAATTAGGGCTATCAAAATTACAGGTTAACACAAATTGATTCTAACGGCACTAATTTTATTAACGCTCGATTGATGCAGCATGCATTTCTGTTTGACCATTTTTATTAAAGATATAAATAAATAAATAAATAAATAAATAAATAAATAAATAAATAAATAAAAGAGGCAAAATTTTCAAGCGAAGCACATGTTTATTCACAACGTCCTTTCTTTCTCAGATAAAAAAAAAACTCCACCGAAATATATAATTGTAATCAGTAAACATTTGTTTTACTGACATGCCAAGTCTCAAATCAGCACCAAAATCCGCCATGATGCACACAATTAACCATCTGGGGGTCGATAAATGTGGCGGCATGTTTTGTAGCATTTTTTTTCTCATAAAGCAGAAACAAACTTAAATTTCTCTCTCTTTTTTGATCTAACAGATAAGAGAAATACATTATTTGAATCTGTAAAAGGTCTATACAATATAATATATATATATATATATATATATATATATATATATATATATATATATATATATATATATATATAAAACACTGTGCATTTGTAAAGAGAACAGACAGGGTGCGCTCTCTGTCATCTCTTTTCAATGACAGACAGTTAAAACAATCTAAATTTTAGTGAATACTTGCCTCACAAGTGGAAACATTTTTACAAAACATTTTTGTCTTCATGCTTTATGTTGAGTACTAATTATAAACATACATTTGCACAAAGCATCCATATTTGTCCATGCCCATGTTTAGTAGAGAATTAAAAACTTGAAAAGTATTAATTTAAGATGGTAGAGCTCAATCTGGGGACAAAGTATCACCCAGTTGGTCAAAGGGGGCACTACAGTCGAAAAAAACTAATTTTACACATTTTTGGTCATAGCTCGTAGAAGATTTATCGTTGATTTAAAACTTTCAGATGCTTGGAATCGTTGGGTCAAAACAAGGAAAATGTCTATTGACATATTTGCTCTACGAACTAGTGTATCACAGTGTAGACAGGGTTTGTTAATAATATCAAAAAAACTTTTACATTTTAACTCACCATCACAAAGGCTTGGAAAAACGTTCGAAGTAGGCAAGGCCACTATTACAAAAATGGCTATAACTCATGAACGGAATAAGATATCTTCATGATACTTGGTATATGAATCCATCTGCTCAATCTTTGGTTTAAAAAAGTGTAGCTTTGCCACTTGGTGGTGCTAAACAAAAAAGGAAAAATGGCTATAACTATGCAACTGTTTGTCCAATTGACCTGAAACTTGGACCTCATTTGCGTACCTTAAAAACATTGTCACCATCTGCCAATGAATTTGAGCACCTGTTAGACGAGGTTAACTGCAAAATGAAACTCAGTAGTCATGTTTGACCCATGGCCCTAAAAGTCTGTAAGTATTTTGAGCGAAATCGGCCACTAGGGGGCGATATCGTGTTTTTTCAAGTCTATAAAAGGTTGTATATTGCACAAATTTTCAAACATACACTAAATTTTCATATGGTTTGATATGTTGAGATATGACCTTGTGTTGAGCAACTTTGCATCAAGGACCACTGCTCTTAATCAAATCCTTTATTAATTAATCTTAATTATGTTAAAAAAACACCTTTTACAAACTAGTCCTAGGTTTTTCATCTGAACGGAACCAAAGTAGTGCAGAAATGTTCGCTGGACAGAGCCTATCAATAATTATTTAAAAAAAAGTTGTATTTCTTTTTTAGTGTTTAAAGGGTTGCCAAAAATTTTCAAAGTAGGCTTGGCTGCTTTGACAAAAATGGCAATGACTCATGAACGGAATGAGATATCTAAAAGAAGCTTGGTATATGAATCTATGTGCTCAATTTGTGGTAAAAAAAAATGCATAGTCTTGCCACCGTGGTGGTGTTGAACAAAGAAAACAAATATAAACTGCTATAACTACACAACTGTTCGTCCAATTGACTTGAAACTTGGCATGTAGAGTCTCTGGCCAGTCTCTTAGGAGGACATTTGTCACCAATGACATTTGGGCACCTATTACACAAGGTTAACGAAGGCTGATCAAAACGAAACTCTGTAGGCATGTT
Source organism: Silurus meridionalis (assembly GCF_014805685.1). Taxonomy (NCBI): domain Eukaryota; kingdom Metazoa; phylum Chordata; class Actinopteri; order Siluriformes; family Siluridae; genus Silurus; species Silurus meridionalis. The sequence goes on from NC_060886.1 coordinate 12,266,140, forward strand.
CGAGCCATAGCCCTAAACGTCTGTACGAATTTTAAACGATATCGGCAAACAGGGTGCGATTTCGTGTTTTTCAAGTGTATAAATTATTGCATATTGCACGATTTTTCAAACATACTACGCAACTGGTCTGTCTAGTCTCCTATAAAGTTCCATGAGGACATTTGCGTATCTCAAAAACATGGCCGCCATCTGCCATTTACATGTTATTATTTATTATTATGTATACACACACACACACAATTTATTATATAATATAAATAATTATTATTATAATTATTGTTATTGTTATTATTATTATTATTATTATTGTAATATATTTTTGCACCATTCCCTGTCAAGTCATAGAAGGAAAGTGTATTTCTGAAATACTTAAACCAGACCACCTAACAGTAACATATCAACTACCCCCCTTTATTCCCATGTTTCATGCAAATATGAACTAAAGCTGTTGACCTGTTGATCTGTTCATGACCCACGTTTTTTTTTCCTGATCGGTTGATAACAAAGTGCATGAATGTTCTTTGAGTGCACACGTGCTCCTAATGAAGCTAAAGTGTGTGTGTGTGTGTGTGTGTGTGTGTGTGTGTTTGAAAGAGAGATCTTGATCGTGCACATTAAAGAAGAGACAACATTACATAATTCGCATGCACTTAATACAACTGTCTGTGCACACGTGAAACTGAGCACTACTATACTAACTAGTATATGAGTATATTGTTGCGGCTCGGATGTGTACTACTTTAGTCATGCTGTTCAGTAAGGTAGTATGCTGAGCTTTTGGACGTAGCCATTGGCCCGAGCTGCAGCTCGATCCCACAATGCAGCGCTCGGCGCGTCATTGAACGGAGACCATGATGGCGGCGCTCGGTGCACCAGAAGTGATTTCACAGCTGGAAAGCGCTGCCAAAGTTTTAATGGTGAGAAATACGGCTCTGTTTCGCTCTGTAGTGGCTTTGGTACGCCTCGACGCGAGTGTGGTGGTGAACGCGAGAGGTGGAGATGGAGGTTTTCGGGTTGGAAGGCTGACTTGGCGGAGACGCGATGCGTGGCGGTGCCGCCGCGCTTGTTTCTCTCTCCATCCCGCACAAACGGCGCTCACACCATCCACAACCGTCTTTCTCGAGAGAGGAAAGAAAACCCCACAGGTCCTCAGTGCTACCTGTTGAGGGCAGGAGAAGTAAAAACAGCAGCTCGGTAGATCACCATGGCTACGGTTGAGTCTATATTGTAGTTTGAAATGACGGTTATCGACCTGCTTTATTCCCATGTATGTAAAGTGTGTGAACAGTTGATGGTGAGATGTTCCAGGTTCTGCTCTAACTACAGGGAAACTAGTCAAGGACAAACTTCTGCTCGGTTTACCAGCTTAACAACTTGCTCTCGCTGACTAGCCTCAGGAGCTTTATGTTTGCTAATCTTAACACAAAAAAAAAACAAGTTGCATGTGCTTTTTAGCTTTAACCCTAAAGTCTTTATCCTCGTGTATTTAAACTCATTTTCCTTTTTCCATTTAAACTCCTATACCGTCTTTTAGAGCTAAAGAAGAGCATGTCCTCTGTTTACTATTGCAGTAGTATGAAGGTTCAGATCACTCCAGGCCCAGTCACACTGTCACATTATTGCTTATTGTACTATAGGGGTTTGGGGTTTTTAAAGCAGAAATATTATCAAATTAATCCACAGTATCAAAACAGACCACTCAAGAACCTCCAGATTACGTTGATGTATTTGTTCACTTTTGGAAAATCAGTGGTCCAGTGTGCAATGGTGAGTAATACCATTTCATTCAGTGTGTATTGTGTTTTCAATTCACTTTTATTTGTAGTGCACTTTTATTAATGGACATCGTCCAAGTGGCTTCACACAGATAGAGATTATAAAATATGAATTTCTCTGTAAGTTCCTATAAATGTATCAGTAATGAGCAAACCAGTGGTGATAGTGGCAAAGCAAAAAACTCTGAGATGATGAGATGAAGAAACCTTGAGAGGAACCAGACTTTGAAAGGGGAACCCATCATCATCTGGCTGGCACCGAATGCTTTGTTTCTTGTATTTTATCAGTCTTGATGATTCGCATAAGATTTGTACAACATGCATAAGAAAAATGGGTAATAACACTAATGAAATTGTACGATTGAAAGCTTGAGGTGGTTAGAGACCATAAAGCAGGTCGGCAAGTGCTTTCGGGAAATCAGAACAACTTCTTGAGATGTTTACTTAGGTGAGCATTTAAAAACTTATATATTTATTTTAAAAACGGTGTCCTATTCCTTATACCCACTTTTAAAATATTTCATTCATTAATGAACCACATGTAATTGTTTAAATACATTCATGTGATACAGCATAAAAAATTAGTTCCTGTTGGTACTTATGTTACAGTATCATGAAAAAAAGATGATTTTCCATTGTAAAACATAGTATTGACTTTCGCAAAGAGTTGACACAATACCTCTTAAAATATCAAGCAAACCCTGCTTACAGAAAGCTTCAAATGCAATTAGCCATTTTTCTCTTACATTTCTTCATTTTGAAATGATATTTTATGTGAAGCGTCTGACACATCCATAGAACAAATTCATTAAAATAAACCCATCATTAATGTTTTTAGCTGGGACTGATGTCAACACTGTGTTGTTACTGAAGTTTAATGAACATGTAAGAATTCAGCAGCTCTGTGGTTTGAGAAGAATTTCGGTGCGGTATTGGAAAAAAACATGCAGCCCCTTTTCCACCCTAATTTAATCATATTTAATTATTGGGTTAATTTTACTAGAAAAAAAATCCGCTGTTCTGTCTGAACATATCAATCATCAGCAGCATCTTCAGCAGCTATAAACATTTCAGGAATACAGCGAGGTTTTAAAATGTGCAAGCTAATAGAAGGGTTTTTGAATAGTGCTTTTGTAGGTACCATTCCCAGGTTCATCACATGTTTTAAAAGCAATTCTGCTGCTTTGATTTTGATTATAACCACTTGTTTTGAGGCTTCATTATTTGAGTTTGATAATATTAGGCTACATTCCTGTGTGCTCTTTTTGGGCAGTCTTTATATTTAGAGGGGGTGGGGGGGGAGCCAAAGAGACTGTTATTGCAAAATGATAGTCAGTGGCTGTATTATCTGAGGTTATTTCTACAGGTCGTTTGATAAATTTCCAGACATGATGACACAGAGTGCATAAAAAAACCACACTGACACGACAGATTTGTTTGGATCCTAAAATTACAGCTATGTTCTTGTATTATTATAATTTTTCCCACCTTTCCCAATAATAGACTAAGCATATTTGGGCTTAACCAGTGTGTGTCTGCTTTTCTAGCTTTAAGCGCCACTAGACAAGCAGAAACATGGAGGCGATTATGTTGTTGCTTTGTCATCAGGTTTGTTAGTTTGTTTAAAGAACAGTTTGTATTGGAGCTGTGCAGTATATTAGGGCTGGTAATATATTCTTTTCTGGCTGAAAGAATAGGCTATTTATTCGCAGTTGTTGCAATGAGTGGCTCTAAGCAATTTATTTTTATTTATTTATTTTTGTACTTGTTTAAAGGAGTGAAATATTGGTACTGTTCTCCAGATATAGCGTTCATACTCAGGTTCTCTATTTTTCTGCAGCTCCACTCCACTGCAGGAAAACACAATGAATATTTATCCATTTGATTGCATATTCCAATTTTGTTTGTTTCCAGGGTAATTTGTTGAATGAGTCAAAAAATGGTGAGCATTGCTATCCTCAAATTGGTTAGAATGGGTAAAAATTGTGGCCATGAAGGCATACACATAGTTAGCAACAAAACATTGTCAGGATTAATTAGTATTAAAAAGCCCCAAAAAACATTCTCGCACCATTGTGTGCACAAGGCAGTTTGCCCTTAAATTTCTGACCCTATCATCTGTGCATTTAAGCAGAAATTTAAGTTCAGACTAGGCTATGTTCCAGCCGTCTACTGTCCAGTTTTAAATAGTCCATCCCCAATGCTGCATCAGTTTTCTGTTCTTGACTGAGGAGCCCAGTAATCTGACATGATTTGCAGTCATAGTCAAGTCAAGAAGCTTTTATTGTCATTTCAACCATATATAGCTGACGCAGTACACAGTGAAATGAAACAACGTTCCTCCAGAACCCTGTTAATGTCCTCGCCACATAAAGTGCTTGTGTGCAACCTGGTGCAAACAGTGCAAAAATAAATACAAGACAGTGCAAGACAACACAGGACACTGCAAGACAAATACACAAAACACAAAATAGCTTTACCAGTAAACCTGTTGTAAAGAGACAAAGTGAACGGTAGCAAAAATGTGAACAAAATGTTGTGCAAAAGAGCAAATAGCAGCAATCCAGAAAAGATGTGCAAAAACGGCATGTAAACAGTTTATGGTAATGAAGTGATGTAATGCGAGTGGTACTGAAGATATGGATGTGCGAAGTAAGTGTGTGTGTGTGTGTGTGTGTGTGTGTGTGTGTGTGTGTGTGTGTGTGTGTGTGTGTGTGTGTGTGTGTGTGTGTGTGTGTTGAGTCCGGGTTGTACAGATCAGTCACACAGGTGTGCGAGAGTGAGTGAGAGTTCAGTTTAGTTCTGTGTTGAGAAGCCTGATGGCTTGAGGGAAGAAACTGTTACACAGTCTGGATGTGGCGGCCCGAATGCTTCGGAACCGCTTCCGTGATGGCAGGGTGAAGAGTGTGTGTGACGGGTGTGTGGGGTCATCCACAATGCCCATCCATCTCAAGTTTCCGTGCGTTTGAGATGCTTTTATGCTCATCACAATTTTACAGAGTGGTTTTGAGCTACTGTAGTCTTTCTGTCCTCTTGAACCACTCTGACCATTTTCACTTAATCTCTGTTATCAACATAGCATTTTTTTTCCTCCACATACTTGTCGCCCACTAGATCTTTTTTCTATATTGCACCATTCTGAGTAAACGGATAGTTGTGCAAGAAAATGCAGAATTGTTTTAGATTTATTATTAGATGATTAATCATTTTATATTAAAGTATACCAGCAGTCATGCCACAGTCAAAATCTCTGAGCTCACACTCTTTCTGCATTTTAATAGTTGATGTGAACATTACATGAAGCTGCTGGCTCGTACCTGCGATTCTGTACAGTGCACTGCTGCAGAATGATTGAGTTATTAGACGAGTATTCTTAATACAGTGACCAGTGAGTGTTTGAGCAGAATAAGAGAACAGGAATCAACAATTTCAAAAATCAATTTGTTGTTCCAAATTTTTCTGTGATAGATAAATATAGTAGAGCAGTAAAAAAAAACGGTGGCTACAATGTTCATCGTTAAAAGCACTATACAAATAAAAATGAATTGAATTAAAATTCCAGTCTGTATTCGAATTGCCATTGTATACATTTAATAGGATGGTTAATTAGCAATAAAATAGCAACTGTTTAACTTTGATAATGTTATGTAGGATAGAATTTCTGCTGTTTATTTTTCTCAGTTGTTGCCAATGTGTTTTGTTTAATTAATATAGAAGGGCAGTAAGGAAATTGTGGCTCAATTGTTATTGATCAGAAGGAAGTGTGTTCAAATCCCTCCATCACCAAGCAGCCACTAGACAACCCTGTATGCTCGACTGCTAATCTGTATTGTGGATAAATAATTGAATAAATAATTGCAATATATAATTATATTATTATTATGTTATGAAATAATAGATATAGATGTGTTCCTTGTACAGTGCGCAGTGAGTGTATAAATGTTTGTGTGAATTGTTTATTGACAATCTCATTTCATTTTCTTTAAAATAGCCTTTGGTAATTAATTAATGTAGTATTTTTACATTACAGCATGTTTTTTTTTTTTTTGTTTTGTTTGTTTTTTTTTTTTTTATGAGAATCTGATAAGATGTTGTTTTGTTTCTTAAGAAAGAACTTGATACAGAGCAGGAGAAAAATCCAAGATTCTCTAAAGAATAGCAGAGATGCCACTGATGGTATCTGATTATTAAGATTAAGTTTAGATGTTTGGTGTTTATTATGCGTGTGTGTGTGCGCATGTGTGTGCACGTGTGTGCGCGCGCGTGTGTGTGTTGGGGGTGTCCATGTACTGCTAGATTAAACTTAATACACTGTCTTAAGCACTCTGATGTAATGATGCTTGATTTAAACAGAATGAATTTGTTATGTGGTTGTGTTTTTTGTGTGAAGGCTTTGTTTGCCTTCAACAGTCATTAGATGGCTACAGATCATCATAGAGGCCCTACAGTGATAAATGTTTGGTTTTAATATGCTATCTAGTAGATAATACCTTTATCTTTCAGATGTACATGTACAAAGATAAGTAGGTGAATTATTCTTCCTGAGTTGTCGTGTCGTCCCATTGCATGTAAAACTCTGGCATTAGTGGACTTGTTTAAATTTCACACACCTCTTCTAAAGTATGGAATTAGTAATGAAATGTTTGCCTTCCCACAGTGTGAATCTGTCCTTCCGTACAGCACCTTTTAAAGAAAGACATTTCTTTATAGTGTGGTGTTTTTTGTTTTAATGCTGAACGTGTCTAATCATGTGTTTTAATGTCTTGTGTGTTTTCAGGCACCACCATCCATGGTCAGCACAGAACAGAGACAGCACGCAGAGCACATATTCCTCTCCTTTCGCAAATCCAAATCACCTTTCGCTATTTGTAAACACATCCTTGGTAAGTAGTAACTCCCCCTTTTGAGATTTATTTTTCAGTTTATTATTATTATTGATTTAATTATATATAAATATAACCCTAGAAACGAGTTTATTAGAGGGACAGCGCATGTAGGACGTTTTGGAGACAAGGTGAGGGAGGCGAGATTGAGAACATTTTGACATGTTCAGAGGAGGGACATGAGGTATATCGGTAGGAGAATGCTGAGGATGGAGCCCCCAGGAAGGAGGAAAAGAGGAAGACCAAGGAGGAGGTTTATGGATGTGGTGAGGGAAGACATGCAGGTAGTTGGGGAGAAGGAGGCAGATGTAGAGGACAGTTTAAAAAAAAAAGCTGGAGTCAGAGGCTCATGATACAGATGGAGCAGGTATGTTCTACCACAAAGATCATCTCCTTTAGATTTTATTAACCTAAAAAAAAAAAAAAAAAAAAAAGGCATAAAATAATGATTTTTGAATTCTGGTAAAAAAAAAAAAAATGCTAATCTAAGCTTTGAGTGGATGAATATTTTAACACATTTTGCAGCATTGTGTCCTTCTACACAGTGCAGTTTACCCCAAACGCTGCAAAAAAATACACAATTAATGTAAATTCGTCCTGGCCTGCCTCTGGGTACTGTTCTCTCTGATTGAAGGCACTTTGTGCAGCTGGGGACGGTTTCTCATCAATGCCCTGGGGTTTCATGAAATTACTGAGTAAGAACAGGCGCTTTGAGGATGGATTTGGACTGTAGTCAGTCAACAGTCTGATACATTGACTCAGGACTACAGTTTGCTTCTGATCACCATCACTGCATCTCGCAACATTGTTTATCTGTAATAAATGGACATTCGGTGCAACCCAGATGAGGATGGGTTCCCTCTTGAGTCTGGTTCCTCTCAAGGTTTATTTCTTAATGCCATCTTGGTGTTTTTTCTTGCCACAGTCGCCACCGGCTCGCTCATCAGGGAAAATACACTTAAAAATTAATATATTCTTTATATCACTACAATATCTGTGCTGCTTTGAGACAATGTTCATCGTTAAAAGCGATATACAAATAAAAATGAATTGAATAAAAATTCCAGTCTGTGTTCGATTTGCCATTGTATACATTTAATAGGATGGTTAATTGGCAATAAAATAGCAACTGTTAAACTTAAATAATGTTATGTAGGATAGAATTTCTGCTGTTTATTTTTCTTAGTTGTTGCCAGTTGTGGCTCAATTGTTATCGATCAAAAGGAAGTGTGTTCAAATCCCTCCATCACCAAGCAGCCACTAGACAACCCTGTATGCTCGACTGCTAATCTGCATTGTGGATCAGTGGATAAACGTGTCTGCCACAATAAGAAAAATTATTTAATAAATAATTACAATATAACAAACTGGTTGTCTTTAGCTGAAGTACCCGAGCAGTGTTTGACCGAGTGGTGTTCCTGGTTCTATTTCCCCAGAGACCAGTAAGGTGGACTATGTGCTGTTCCAGGCTGCAACGGCCATAATGGAGGCTGTGGTCAGAGAATGGATCTTGCTGGAGAAAAACAGCATCGAGTCTCTCCGAACATTCCTTCTCACCTACGTCTTACAAAGACCCAAGTAAGTGTGACTAAAAAAACGACCGATTTGGGTCCTAAATTTCTCCAGATGGTTTTTCTTAATATATTGTTAATATTTTTGCTCTTTAACTGTTGTACTCCCCTCATCCTCAGTCTGCAGAAGTATGTTCGCGAACAGATTTTATTGGCAGTTGCGGTTATAGTGAAGCGTGGCTCATTAGACAAATCCATCAGCTGTAAGAGCATCTTCCATGAGGTCAGCCATCTTATCAGCAGTGGCAATCCTACTGTGGTAAGCTATAAGAAAATATTGAAATCTTGACTAATAAGAAGGCATGGAGAAGTATAGAAAAAAAGCAACAGGTCATTTTATATAGCTTTTGGGATGTAGAATGACAACTTGTCATTTTGGTCACTAGAGGGTGCTATATGTCCGCTGGATTTTAAAGAAATAAGTACAGTACAGTGGTGGGGGTTACGTTCTAACCCTAACCCTCCCCTCTACGAGTTCAGAAAGTCCACGAGTTTTGGACGCACTCCCGCAACCCCTATGGTACCTTAGTGAATTAATCTAGACGTTGTCACTTTAATACAATAATGTGTTTTAAACATTATTAAATTTGTTAGTGAAAACATAGTATAAAATGTTATTCCTAACGTTCCAAATGAGAACCCGCAAATTTTCCGAACCGCAAATTATCGAGGGTTGACTGTAATTGAAAGTTTATATGGTGCAAATTTTCTGAATTATGTTTGAGGCCCAGTTTCTTTATTTATCTTCTGCCTTTTAAATATTGTTTCTATCAGACTCTATGCAGGTAAACAATGCCTAGAGGTATGATTTGTGAAGAGAAAATATCCCTAAATATCTCTATGTAAATAACGTTTTATAACAGATCATTTTCAACCACCTGAGTACTCCTTGAGTGCTTTGCTGTTTAGTTGATCATGAAAGAATTAACAAACTGTTTAGATTATCACCTGTGTAAAACCAAACGTTTCTCTGGAATATGCCACGTATTCATACTTCACTGCAACATTTAATTTAATGATACAATTTGATATATATATATATATATATCTCACTCTACGCTGTTATTTGTATCATGTTTGTTTTGGATTCTGCTCGTATGTTCTTGCTGATTCTAACTTTCTGGACACTGTATAATGCCAAAAATAGGAGCATGAATGATTTATTTTTGACTAATTACAGTGTATGTTATATCTTTTTAATCTTTTGTTATTATGTGGTTAGTAATTTTCAGCAATATAATTTCTATGTATTTATGGCTTTTTGTTTTTCGTATTTGAAGCAAACACTGGCCTGCTCCATCCTGACAGCTTTATTAAGTGAGTTCTCTAGCTCCAATAAAACCAGCAATATTGGCCTCAGTATGGAGTTCCATGGCAGCTGCAAGCGTATCTTTCAGGCAAGTACTCATTTCTACGTTTTGATCGTTTCTATATTTTTGTTTGTTTGTTTCATTGTTCAGTTTTTTAACGCATGTGTTTTTATATCCTAGGAGGATGACCTGAAGCAGATCTTTGTACTCATCATGGAGGTTTTACAGGAGTTCAGTCGTAGGGAGAACCTTAATGCCCAGATGTCGTCAGTGTTCCAGCGATACCTAGCACTGTCCAATCAGGTGCTCAGCTGGAACTTTCTCCCACCTAATCATATCCTTTTATAGAAAGAGTGGGCGTTCATGGTTTGTTGTGCTTAATTTGGAACTGAAGTAACTTCTGGGCTGGAATGCATAATGCTTCTGGGAATGGCTGCTAAAACAGTGTTATTATCCTATTTAACAATTCACTGTATAAACCAAATTCACAAATTTGATGTCTATTGATTATAGGGGTAACTCAGTGTTTAAGATGTTTAACTTCTGATCAAAAGGTCATTAGTTCAAATCCCCCCACCACTAAGATGCCTCTGCTGAGCCCTCGAGTAAGGCTCTTAACTGCTCAACTGTATGCACAAGATAACTGTAGGTCACACCGAATAATGTCATAAATGTACATTTTGTCTTATTGGCTGAAATGTTTTATTCTCTATGCAGTCACAGAGCGTTCTGCATTCTCCTAGTTCAGCACTGAACAGTGTAAATGTTAAAATGGAAAATTGCAATCAGGCGAAAATCAGCAATGCCTGTCTGCACAATTTTCACTGCAAAAAAGGATCAAAAGACAATAAAAACAATAACATAAAAGCATTAAAAGATGCAGGTAATAAAGTAACAAAAAAAGTTATTGTTATTAAAATGTTACTCTTCTATTAGGAAACGTGGTATTTGGGGAAAGTAGTATCTATTTCACAGTTGATCATTATTTGTTTACAATATTTAGAAATTCTGAAATAATTTATTTTTCCGTATACACTTATTCCGTTTCATGCTTTGTAATTCCTTCTCTGCTGTTGCTAGATTTGACATCTGCCTTTATGTTGCTCTGTGATCCTTCATGGTCTGCACGTGCTAGTGATTGTATATGGGTGTGTTAGCTCTTTTGGGTGCTAATCCTACTCAGGCAGGCCGTGTGCCTCTCTGTCTGTTTACAGGGATCTGGGCTGGCGGCAGCACCAGCTAGGGTCACATATCATTTTCAAAGAGTGCCTGTGCCTTTATCACTCACGATAAGTGTGCCTTTAAACACGCGAGTTGCAGAGGATCTGCCAGGAATGTTGAGCAGGCGCATGTGTCTGTGTGTTTGTATAGGCAGACTGAGATCACAGTAATTGCTGGCTGGGTGGTTCGTGGAGGAGATGCTCCTCTGGGACGAAGAGCATTTATTAAGGGCACTCATGGGGACAGTATGTGTGCTGAATGGATGTGTGTGCACACGTGTTTAACTTAAGGCCTGTGCTCAAAAATGTGTTCCTGACAGCCGTGTCTGCCTTATTCCCCTCAAAGTGCCGCAGTGTGTATGTAGTCTCCGCTCCGGCATGTGTGGCATCTGTCCACACCCCCTCCCTCTGCTCGTGGAGTGTGTGAGTAGGTGTCATATGTGAGACTAGACACGGCTCCTGCTGCTCCTCGATCGTTCCATGTCTCTCCTCAGTTTTAGCTGCCGCAGGGCAGGTCAAAGCCTGGGCCTCGTGTCAATCAGGTGCTCTGAATGGGTGAGGGGGATGACAGACAACACACACAAAACAGGAGTGGCTTTCCAAGACATGTGTTATTAGATGGGAGGGGTGAGTGTGTAGAGAGGGCATTCCTAAAGTGCTAGTACACACACCGAGGTAGTGATGGAGTCTTAAATGGGAGGATGTGACACTTAAAGACTGTAATATCCCTTGCACTTCTTGGCTGGCTGTCATTGAGTGCCACTCAGCACTCTTAAAATTATGTTAACAAAATGTGTGCATCTTTATCTGTCTAAAGCCCAAGAGAATGTACTTGGGCACCTGACAACTTCTTTATTCCTCTTATGGGCAGTGTAAAGACAGTCTTATTGCTAGATAGTAACGAGGTAGTTTTTTCTTCATAACCACTTTTTACTATTTGGCCTGCAAGGGAATTGTGGACAAATCCTTGTAAATTTGTTTTTGTTTGTAATTATGTTTGTAAGTCCTGTACAAGACTTAAAATCTACTCATTTTCTTTATCAAAGCCATTAAACCGGTAAATAAACAATTTGCAAGTTTAAAGGAGTTTTTCTTTTTTCCCCTCTCTCTCTTTCTCAAAAATGCACTCGAAGGCCAGCAGTTGTTGTATCAAACACACTGGTTAAAAAATATAATTGTGATTTGTATTAAATTTTTGGCAAATAAAAAAATAAAGGAAATGACATGTCGCTCCATGAGTGCTAAATGCCCTGAGCAGCATTATTTTATTTTTATCCTGTTGAATGTGATGTACAAATTTAGGTCAGTAGCAACATACTTGATTCCCTCTTTATTTTGCTCATATAGCAGACAGGCAGGCAGTGGTGTTGAAGGCTTGGCTCCAGCTCTGCACTTTTATCCCTCCTTTACATGGGTCACCCAGAGTTCTACTGCCCCAGTGCTATATTTAAAAAGCCATAAGGACAGTCTTGGTTTGGGGGAGACGGCGACAACATGCGCTCGCCGCTTGCTCAAACTTTCCCACAGAAATAGTACTTTTAAACTGACACCATTTTGAGTGTGTTCGGGGTTGACTTGTTTGTTACCGTACCTCACATTTATCTAGTTCTTATATTGTTTGTGTGTGCGTGTGTGTGTGTGCTGGGAGTGACTGTAGATCCAACCCAGAGGAATGCTTGGCCTTTGCCGGTAACTGGCCTTGATCATACATTCCTGTGGGAGACTCTTGCTCTCTCTCTCTCTCTCTCTCTCTCTCTCTCTCTCTCGCGCTCTCCATCCCTCCCTGTCTCCTTCTTTTTCCAGTGGGTTATTAAGTGGATGATTTGAGGTACAGATTATGTGGGAGGGGACACTTGAGTTTAACTGTAGTAACACTCAGAAAGAGGCAGGAAGAGGGATAGCTTGAAGAAAGTGGAAGTTAGTCAGAGTAGCTTCTCCTTGCAGAGATATTTGACAGAACTAGTGAGGCAGCGAAGTGTTCACTTTTCAGGACCTGTGTGTGTTTTTGTAATGCTGGTGACCTTAACTAAGTCGTCACTGGGCAGACACTACATCGCTATGTTTGAAGCCACTCAGAATGTCATGCTGAAGCCCACAGAGTCATGGAGGGAAGCTCTTCTGGACCACAGAGTTATGGACCTCTTTTTTACTGTGAGTAATCTCCTGTTTTATCATTCTTTTATTGGGATGTAGATTTATAAGCAAACCTTTTCAGAGTTATCGCTGCATGCTGTTCTCCTTACTCACTCACTTCCTATCACTCCTGCTCTCATTCACTTGAAAGGATGCTGTGTGTCTTAGTTGATGGTGCATTGACCTCACAAGCTCTCTACTATCATCTGTTTCTCCGTTTATCAGCACCTCCATCCATACTGCCATCTGTTCATACATTCAACTATCCATCATTATTTGTTACTTTATTTATAATACACACAATAATAACCAAATAAGAACTCCATCAGTAATGTATGAGCTCTGTACTTGAAATTGCAAGTCTGTCAGTATACAGATACATAACTAAAGAACATTATCTGGGTTGGATTCATAACATACTTTTGGTAAGGAAAGATGTATTAGTATGCATCTGATTCTGCTGCATACTTGTGAAGGTTTCATTACACTTTCATATGATTTACTGACTTTTCTTATTTAAACATTGATTAGATTTTTTGATTAGTGATTTGTTCTTATTCTAAATAATTTAAATGTTATTAATGTTAATAGTAATGGCCTCCTGATATGCTGATGAATGAATTTTATGCAGTTAAAGTAACAGCTGATTAGACTCTTGTGACCTTGCATGCTGAATCTCAGGAATGTTTGTAATTTTTATGTGATTGTATTGTACATAAAAAATGCTGTAATTCATATAATAGATATTCTGACTATTAAACATCAGTATTGCTATTGGCTTTAATGTGCATAAGTTATTTCATAGCCCAAATGGTAATGTAATTCTCTTTTAATCCACTGTAGTCACTCTTAAAGTAGCAAACAGCCTTAAGAGTTAAAAAAAAGAAAAAAAAAAGATATTATTCTTCGTCAATAGGTTTTTTTTGTTTTTTGTTTTTTGACTGAAAAAGTACAATTGGTGTATTCTATGTAACAAGCTGATTTATCACAGGTCTGGAGTGATAATCTGTATTCATAATAGAATGTGACTGGCTCAGAATAAAATAATGAGGGAGCCACTCACAGCGAAGAAGATGCCAGAGCAGTCAAGTGGGTTGAAACAAAGTGACGGCTTAAGAGTTTCATGATGTTATATCGGGGTAGAAATCATAGGAAGGGCTGGCTGATCGAAAAGATCCTGATGTGTGGAACAAATCCACCATCTTTCCGTCACTATCCAGAGCACGACTTTCCGAAGGCTCCTCCCCTTTGTTCCATTACATGTGCATAGTCTCAGCTGCCAAATACTGTTCTAATTATTTCATCAATACCAGCAGGTTATGCTGCCAGATGAATTAAGATGGGTCAAGGGAAATCCCCCTGTGTTCAACCTGTGTGGAGGTTCTGCATTCTTTAATCAAATCTTAAATAAAACCCCAACTAGCTGTGAAATCTCTGGTAGAGAACAGAAATATCAAGAGCTGTATTAATCCGTAGTACAGCAGGTCGGGTATAAAAGAATAGAGAGGTTTCTGTTTGGGCTAAAGGAAGTGGCTACTGTCAATCAATTCCCTTCACACTGTTTTGCTTCTTCTGTGTGACATTTGCTTTTATTTGCAAAGGGTCAAAGGACTGTTTTTGTAGGGATGAAATTTAGTCAGCTGTCTCTCTCCATATCTTTGTGTGTAGTTTGTTTTTCTGTGCTCATACCTGACATTGTGCTATAATCTCAACTGTGACAGGGGCAGGTGGGACATGTGGCCATGCGCTGCAGAGGTCAGAGGTGAGCGTAGACGGCTGGCTGGATTAGACTCTGACCCCTGAATGAAGAACTCCTGTTAACATACACTGAAGCCTTTGGCCTGTCACTTGGGCAGACAGGGATGCATGAGTGCCTCCCATCTGAGGGGACGGACTTTTTGATGTAGCTCTAAATGCCCTGGAAAAAGACAACAGGATGAGAGAATGAAGTACAGCCAAAAATAAACTCGCATGCTTCGTTTCACACCTAATAAAGCTATGGCTACACTAACATTTTCCTACTCAAACTAAAGACTAGCAAGGAGTGTTTTTGTTTGTGGTTTAGGTTTATTTTTACACACACATACACCCTCTGTCCCTCATACACACGGACACATACTTGTGATTAGCAACTGGCAGATATAATTTGGTTGCAATTTTTTTAATGCAGCCAGGGAATGTTGGAATCAGATCAGTCCATGTTCTCTTTCAGGACACGTATGTATGTGTGTGTGTGTGTGTGTGTGTGTGTGGGGTTCGTTTATGGCCTAAACAGTTTTCATGTTTTGTTGTAGCTGATTGAGATGGCTACAGTAATGATGATTATAATTTGCCCTTTGCTTCAGTAATTGGATCTGTGTAGACACCGGCACAGTAGTGATCTGTTCGAGAACAATAGCTCTGCTGGGGAGATGGACAAAAGTTATCTTCTGCTTTGTCTTCCTCCTAAAAATGGTTGTGTCTGTCTGACAAGAGGCATCTAAATGAATATATGTCAGTCTAACTATAGTTGGATTCAAGGCAGTTGGAATAGTTTGCGTGGTGTGGATGTTCGTAAGCGCAGCTGTTTTTGCTGCCCACGTAACTTTGGCCTTGCGCTCGGTCTCTCTATTTAGCCCCTAACTTTTTCTCTGGCTTTGTCTTTCATCTACCTCTCATTCACCTCCTCCCCTTCTTTCCCTCCCTCTCTTCTGTATCGGCTCACCAAACGATTTCACACTGTGAAAAAAAGAGTCCAGTCCTCCCCTAGATAGATCAGTGCTACACCATGTTAACAGTATTGGCTCTCCAGCTCTTTTGTCCAGCTGGTGAAGATAGGAAGTAGTGTGTACTACGGGGTTTCGGAAAAAGAATCGTACTTTCATTGCGATGTGTATTTATGGACTTTGAATTTGTTTAATTTTGACTTGAAGCATCTTTGCCAGAATGTTTGGTGGGGAGACAGTGTAAGGCTTTGAGAAAAAAAAGCTAAGCCAAGAATAAAAAAAAAGAGACCCAATAAGAAGTGAAGAGGATTTTGTGCCAAACATCCGCTCTGCAGTGGAACCACATGTGCTTCTGGTATGGGAGAGCAGGGCACTGAACTAAACACACACTTCTAGCCATGGTGCCGCTATGGCCGGCGATCTCGTGCTCCACACAAATTCACAAATCGTGGACAGCCTGATTACTTTAAGCCATCTTCAGACTGCAATTTGAATTAGATTTTGAGATAAGCATTGTCTATCAGGAAAGTGACATCGAGGACGAGTATTGCTTCAGTAGGTGAGCGGACTTTCCGATTCTTCGTGCACTCTACATTTAGCTTTTAAGACGGCTTTTTCGTACTTTGCATGACTGCAAAATTAAAGACAGATTTGTCTTTTCAAGTTAGGCAGAGGGAAAAAGTCAGGGGAAGTGGGTGTTTATGTGAGAGAGATGCTTTTCTGTGTAATTCAGAAAGACTGTGTGTGAGCTCCCCAGCTGTGTGTTTGATCAGCTGCCAGTGAGCCAGTCTGTAGTTCCTCCTGCTGCAGAATGCCTACAGGGTTTATATACCCTTAGATTCTTTCACTTCTCCCTAGCTCTCCGTTTGCTCTCCGTTTGCTCTCCGTTTGCTCTCCTGCTTTTTCTTTCAAGCACACGCTCTCTTAATTGACATCATTTGATATATTTTTTTTTTTTTTTAATATTATGTCTCCTAATCTGAGAGGACTTTACTTATGGACTAAGCAGAAGAATTTGTGCTGCTTTCAGGATGTTTTTTTTTTCCAGGTGCCTTATATGATTGTTTTAGCTTGGTGTACTTTATAGTAAAAAAAAAAAAAACCGGCAACCCACACAGACTTTTTATTTTTTTTTATTTCATTATTGATTTCTCTCTGGCTTTGTCAGGTGCACAGGAAGATTCGTGAAGATTCTGACATGGCCCAGGATTCCTTGCAGTGCCTGGCCCAGTTGGCATCCATGCACGGGCCCATTTTCCCAGATGAGAGCGCTCAGGTCACCTACTTGGCCCATCTTGTGGAGGGGCTACTTAACATGATCAATGGGTAAGTGAGAAATAAATGACCTTATATTTGATACTAACAAGTCTATTTAGTATAAAAGCATTAATCGGCTGATAGGCCGTCCTTGTAAAATCATTTATGGTTTTGTTTGTGTTTGTGCAGTTGGAAATTTAAAGTCTGGTGTTGAATAAATGGTCATGCGTTATGTTGGTGTTCACTTTTAAGCTTAAATAGGTAAAGGATAATAGCAAATAGCATGTGCACACAGGCTCCTGAAATGTGATCCGTTGCTAGTGGAGTAAATCAGGGTCTTTCTCCTCTATCCTTCCTTCTACTTCTCTGCTTCACTTGCCACTCTGTAATCACCTATTTTTTTTGTAGCTTTTATTTTCCAATTGCATCATCGAAAAGCCATGCAGCAGGTCCGTTCTGATTGAATTGTTCTGCTTGCAATTTAAATCCATCTGATACGGGTTAGAGCTGTAGTAGTAAGCACAAGGGAAGCAGATTTCGTAGATAGTAGTTTTCAACTGGTTTTGATGAGAAGAATTCGGACGAATCAGTAAGTGTGCACTTGGGTGGATGTGGATGGAATCGATTTGTGTGCAAACTTGAAAGCATCAGAAAATATGAAAGCAGTTCTGGTGATTTGAAACATTCCCACACATTGTGCTCTACAATGTGTGGTACATTTTATTATGGAGTATTTGAAGTTTTATTTTTTTTTGGCTTTCACACTGCGAAGCAGATGTTTGTACATTGAATCTAGTAGAAAAGATCTAAAGATTAGTAGTATCTAAAATATTCTCCTACTAAATTTTATGCAATTGTTTAGTATAAATTACTAACTCCACTTATAAAACTTAAGGTTAGACCTTTAAGTAAAGCATTGTTTTATTGTTATTTTAATTATCCTGACGTATACAGATTTTGTTTATATTACATTCACTAATGTGTGTATGTATGTAATGTCTACACAATGTAGTTTTGTTGTAAAATTAACTTTAATGATTGATCATTTTGCATTTGGCTACAGTAAAATGTAGCCATGGAGTCTCTTATTTAATTTTTATTTATTTATTTTTTTTATAAACTATTTTACTGATTAGTCTTTATTCTAAATCCAGGCTGCATTAATAGCAGCACCTTGTGACATCACATTGTCGCTATTGTAGAAGTAACATTTTGTTTTTGTACGGGTTTGCGCAGGATTGAGATTGAAGACTCTGAGGCAGTGGGCATCGCAAACATCATCAGTAATCTGATTGCTACATTTCCTCGGAGTGTTCTTACTGCTCTACCGAGCGAACTCTTCTCCTCTTTCATCAACTGTCTGACATTACTCACCTGCTCTTTTGGACGTAGCGCAGCCCTTGAAGAGGTGGTGAGTACAACATGCCGTCTCCATATGGATTAACTTCTTTAACGTTTATCCTCTTTAAGGATTGAACTCCTTTCAGTGTATCAGTCATGCATATGAGTCATCTTTAAAATCAACCGATTATGATTTTATATATATATATATATATATATATATGTATATGTATATATATATATATATATATATATATATATATATATAGATATATATATAGATATATAGATATATAGATATATAGATATATATAGATATAATATATATAAAATAAACTGCACTTAATGCACATAAGTATAATACATTTCCTTCTTCATTAGCTGGATAAAGATGACATGGTATATATGGAAGCATATGACAAGCTGTTGGAGTCGTGGCTCACTTTGGTGCAGGAGGATGAGCATTTCCCTCGTGGCTGCTTTGTCCAGCCAGCTGTACAGGTCTTCAACTCCTACATTCAATGTCACCTTGCAGCACCTGATGGAACCAGAAACCTGGTGAGCGCAAATCATAATTTCAACCGACTGTTAGATGTTTTACACTTTCATCTTTTCTCATTTTTATTGTAGTACTGCTTTATTTGGAACTTGCAATGTAAACTGGCATTTGTGATCCAATGACTCATCTTTGAATCTTTTGGTTTAGACTGCAAACGGTGTTGCATCACATGAAGAGGAGGAGATAAATGAATTGCAGGAGGACGACAGAGAACTGTTTTCAGATCAGTTAGCAAGTATCGGCATGTTGGGGCGAATCGCAGCAGAGCACTGCATCCCTTTACTCACAAGGTAGGAGCTCATGCTGCACACCTTGTGTTTATTAAATACTAAAAGAATTCATACTAACCAGTGATTTGTGTCTTATTAGCTTATTGGAGGACCGAGTTACACGGCTTCATGGACAGCTCCAGAGACACCAACAGCACCTCATGGCCTCATCAGAGCCAGACTCAGTGGACCGAAAAGTTTTAGACGACCTCTACGAAGACATTCACTGGCTAATATTAGTCTCAGGTTTGTGTCAAGTCAACATTTCTTTTTGCAATGTTCTTTCCCATGTGAACACATTAACAATATCAAATAACTTTATATTGAACCCTACTTTGCTGAAAAGGGCAAGTCATAATACTCAGTTGTGTGGGGGTTGTAACAGGCTACCTATTAGCTGATGACCCTCAGGGGGAGACGCCGATGATCCCCACAGAGGTGATGGATTTCTCTATAAAGCACTCCACCGAGGTGGACATCAATACCACACTGCAGATCCTTGGCTCACCTGGGGAGAAAGCCTCCTCCATCCCAGGCTGCAACAGGACAGACTCTGTCATCAGGTAAAGGGGTCAAGGGGTGGACTCGGTTAGCATGAGTGGTTAAAAACATTAGAGATCCTTTATCAGTGTGACTAAAAACTAAAGACAGTGACTAGGACATATGGTTTTTGCAATAATAATAGTGGTCACATGTTTGTCCGGGTTTAGTGAGCTGCCAGGCCTGATGACTGTTATTTATATATGCGGCGTTTAGAATCCATACTGTGATGTGTCCTAAGTGCAATCGGTTATGACTGTCAGGTGCCAAACTCGGTGTGATGTCAGATGAATGCTATTTCTATGCCAGACAGATGATCAGTTAAGCCTCAGCAGACCCTTAACCCTGCTTGTAGCAGTGGTCAGAAAACATGCAGATTTTTTGCAGCAAAAAAGGGTGCACAGGGTGGTGCAGCACATCGTCTCTGATCTGCCATGGTAGCAGCAGTTCTATTGCCCAGTGGAGAATGTCCTGGCATTGTGCCAGGCAGAATGGCCACGCGAGTAGCAGCCTGGCCCTGGCGCCAGCCACGCTGCATTCATTATTCAATTAGAACCAGGACAGGTGCGGTGCTGATAGAGGGGAAAGAGGAGCGGTTTATGAATGAGTGGAGGGGTTTGAGGTGACTGAAGGGTAAAATGTGGTGTGTAGTGTTTGAATAAATATACTTTTAATTGTCTGGCCTGTTTTCTAATTTTTTAGAAGTCTCGAAGACATTTAATGGACGGAAACCACAATAGTTTTTTGATAAATGTATTTGATTTTTTATTGGGTCTAATTTATTTTGCGCTATGTTGTGTATTGCGATAGGGGCTCAAAGCCTTATCTACAGACCTTTCTGTCAGTGATGTGGAAATAGGAGAGTGAGTATAGAGGTCAAGGCCGAGGAATTGAAATGATGTGTTGATGGGGTTGTGATGAGTTCAGCAGTAGCAGAGCTCTGTGGTACAGAAAGAGAATAGCAGAGGGGTAAAGGATTTGGAGAGACAGTAGGTTGGTGACTCAGGCTTGGATGTAGGATTTGGAAAGACAGTGGCTGTAGGATTAAGTTTCCTAATAACAGCGTCCTGACCCCACAGCTCTGAAATGTCAGTGGGGTTTGTTTTTGCAAACAATGTAAACCATTCGCCTGTACTGTCCTCGCTCTTTAGAGAAGGCTTATCTGTTTTGCAGTTCATTAATTTACTGAAAGCTTTTTTTACGCATCATTTTGGTTTTTTCCATCAGAGGTGGAACAAAAGTCATTTTTAGATTTTAGTTCCTTTGAATTGTTTTATCTTTTGACTTGAATTTCTGTAAAGAAATGGTGCATTGTTTCCCTTTAGCCTTGTACTATTAAGGTTGTACACTTCATGGAAAATAATTATTGTTATTGTTAGTAATAATTAGTACTATTTTTAGTCTGGACCAGTATTTATAGATCACCTTTTGAGCTAAAAGTCACTCCTGTAAATTGATCAAACGAATCGAAGATTTGCTCCTGTCTTATCGTATGAGTTTTATCCGAATTCTTTGTATTTAGGACCACTGTTCCCAGAAGTCTTTTGCTTAGTACTTTCATGGGAACACTGCTACTTTCATCCCCCATTATAATGTTTAACAGTGTTCTAGTAACATTGAATTAGTGTCATTATTTACTGGACAGTTTGAGATCGTAAATGACAGAACCTTTGCGTTCCTCAATAGTTAACAGTGGTCTTTATTGTTTGCAAGCAGTGGTTTGTGTCGGGATAAACAATTCAAGCCACTGTTGTCTGTATTAAAGTCAGCGATTTTGGCACAACTTGGCTGAATTAGCGGTTTTGAAGCTCAAAAGACAAACGAATGCAACCCCGGACTTTGGTGTTTTCCAAAGCCACACCCCAAAACACATGCACATGTGCTCCCTAGACTAGAATGCCTGAATGTTAGTGCAAGATGAACCTCTTCAGTTGACGGTGAGGGGGAAAGAAATATTTTCCTCAGAATAGATTTTGACAGTAGTAGGAATGTGAAAAGAACTGTGTTATACCCAAACCCACCTCTGATTCTCATGAGAATGTCATGTTTCAAGATTTTATAAGAGCTGTATGTCATAACATGTCTTCTCAGATTGTTATCAGCAGTGCTGAGGACATCGGAGGTGGAGTCTCGGGCAACACGGGCAAGTCTAACACAATTGTTGAGCCCTCAGATGGGAAAAGACATTATGTGGTTTCTGCGGCGCTGGGCCAAAACATACCTTCTAGTGGATGAGAAACTGTATGGCCAGGTAAGCTTTTAACAGAACACAGGGATTCACTGATCTTAGTATTTTGAGGTTCCTGTAACTGTGTAAAGACGTTAAATCCAACACCACATCTCAAAATTATGTAATGTATTTGTTCATGATGTACTGTATGTTTTTCTCCCCCCCCCCCCACTTTCTGCATTTAGATCAGTATGCCCTTGAGCACAGCATTTGGGGCTGACACTGAGGGGGCTCAGTGGATTGTGGGGTACCTGCTGGAGAAGGTGATAAATAATTTGTCTGTATGGAGCTCTGAGCCCGACCTGGCAAATGACACAGTGGAACTGTTGGTCACTCTTGTGGAAAAGAGAGAGCGGTATGTGTGAATATTCATGTGAGGAGAACTTCAAAACTAATCTTTGAGATAACTGGATTCATTGTGCTGTGTATTTATTTCTGTATGTTTGCACCACCTGTTGGTGAAATCATGGTAGTACTCGTAAGAAAGTAGCGTGAGTGATAAGATATACCTTTATTCGTCCCACAGTGTGGACATTTCTCGTCATAATAACTAGTGAATATTAGTGCACTTGTCCTCTTTCTGTGGGTATTTTCCCCGTGTTATTTTCCTTCATATACTGACTCTGGAGTGATGTAGAGACATTTGAGAGATCTAAGGACATACAGTTTAATACAAAATCCACAAACTATGAAGGCATATTTGAACATATAATGCAGATTGTTTATTTCTAATAACAATTATTCTGTGATTAATGCAATGCGACACTAGTGTAAGGTCCCAGCCTATAGCACGGCTTTTGTTTTTGTCATCCACTGCACAAGTTTAATTTATTTTTATCAAGCCTTTACTTCCTGTCACATTCTGTTGATCAGAGCAAACATCGTGGTGCAATGTGAGAGCTGGTGGAGCCTGGCCAAGCAGTTCGCCAGCCGCAGTCCCCCACTGCACCTGCTGTCAAGCCCAATCCAGCGCACGCTGATGAAGGCGCTGGTTCTTGGCGGCTTTGCACACATGGACTCTGATACTAAACAGCAGTATTGGGCAGAGGTGAGTGCAGTTCTACACTGTCTATTTAGGGTTATTATTGTATTAGTGCCTACTGTGATTGAGCAAAACTAGAAGGCACAAAAACAACTTCCGTTCTTTCTGTGGTGTATCTGCAGAGCTTAAATGATTGACTTGTTTTTGTGATTGGGTAGAATTTTCACATGTACTGTTTTTCACTTTGGCTCGTTTCTGTGCTCCAGGTGCTTCATCCACTCCAGCAACGCTTCCTGAACCTTATTAACCAGGAAAACTTTGCGCAGATCTGCCAGGAGGAAACAGTAAAGCAGGAGATAGTGGCCACTCTGGAAGCTCTGTGCGGCATCGCAGAAGCTACTCAGATAGACAATGTAGCTTCTCTTTTCAGCTTCCTTATGGACTTCCTGTCTAGCTGCATTGGACTAATGGAGGTCTACCAGAATTCACCAGAAACAGTCAATCTCATCATTGAGGTGTTTGTTGAGGTGGCCCATAAGCAAATCTGCTACCTGGGAGAGGTGAGTTAAAGGGTGTTATATTTTTTATATTCATTGTGGTCTGCAAAACCATTGCACATCATGAAATGATGACTTTTAAAATGTAAGATCTGGTGGCTCAGACATAAAATCTGGTTACTACCAAAAGTGGAAAGAGAGAGAGATTTTATTCTGACTGTGGTGCAGAAACATCAGAGGCATTATACAGAATCTTATAACACACTAAATTGATTAGGCCTTTTATCTATTTTGCTATGGCACATAGATTTTTAACAACTTAGTCTGCTATTCACTGTGTGATAAAAGTACCACAAAGCCGTAGCCAGGTTTAGTCTGGTTTTCTGTGGTTTTCCCAGACTGACACACACGTATACAATAATTACATATCATTTTGGTGTTTGTGAGTAGTTTTTATTTCTTAAAGAATCTTTGTTTTTCCCTACAGACTAAGTCTATGAAGCTGTATGAGGTGTGTCTAACACTGCTCCAAGTCTATTCGAAGAATAACCTCGGTCGAAAGAGACTCGATGTAGCAGCAGAAGAAGACCAATACCAGGACCTACTGCTCATCATGGAGCTCCTCACTAACCTGCTTTCCAAAGAGTTTATAGACTTCAGTGACACTGGTAAGTACATTTGGTCTGGGTTTTGAGCTCTCAGTTCCTCAACAGACAAAATAACTAACACTAAAATTGTATTATGTCTAATTGTGTACTTATGTGATTGTCTTTTGTAAATCAGATGAGGTGTTTCGAGGACAAGAGCAGAGTTCAGGAGCTGGTCGTACTGTTTCAGCGGCAGACGTGGTGCTGTTTGGGGTCAATATTGTGCTGCCTCTCATGTCTCAGGACCTTCTAAAGGTGAGGCGTATATTTCATTGATTATAATATGAATTCCATTGTGCACATGACCACAACTAGTTTTATTTAGTATTGTATGTTTATGTAAGCCTGTACTGTAGAAACTGTAATTTAACCTTTTTCTTTGGATTTTTTTTTTTTTAGTTCCCATCTTTATGTAACCAGTACTATAAGCTCATCACATTCATCTGTGAGATTTTTCCTGAGAAGATCCCACAGCTGCCTGAAGAGCTCTTCAAGAGCTTAATGTACTCTCTTGAGTTGGGCATGACCTTGTATCCTTTCACTTGTGTGTGCATCTGTTTTAAAAACTTTTTTTATGCTAATGGTCATTTTTCTCTGGTAGCAGGCTCTCTTTGT
This sequence comes from Silurus meridionalis, assembly GCF_014805685.1. Taxonomy (NCBI): domain Eukaryota; kingdom Metazoa; phylum Chordata; class Actinopteri; order Siluriformes; family Siluridae; genus Silurus; species Silurus meridionalis. The sequence continues at coordinate 12,290,674 of NC_060886.1, forward strand.
GGGTGGTCCAGGTTCCTTCAAAATGTCTCCCATAATGAATGCCACTGCATACTGCTTTTTATGGTTAGCAATGATCCCCTATTCCTGACCAGCTAATGCGACATTCTTTTATATTAGTATATTGCAAATGTATACACGGATCAGTGACATTATATGACATTATAATATTATGACCGGTAATGTGAATAACACTGATTATCTCTTCATCATGGCACCTGTTAGTGGGTGGGATACTTTAGATAGAAAGTGAAAATCTTATCCGCAAAGTTGACGTGTTAGAAGCAGGAAAAACGGGAAAGCGTGATTTAAACGAGTTTGACAAGGGCAAAATTGTGATGTCTAGACGACTGGGTTAGAGCATCTCTAAAACTGCAGCTGTTGTGGGGTTTCCCGGTCTGCAGTGGTCAGTGTCATATCAAAAGTGGTCCAAGAAAGGAACAGTGGTGAACTGGAGACAGGGTCATGGGAGGCTGAGGCTCATTGGTGCATGTGTGGAGGGAAGGCTGCTCCGTGTGGTCCGATCCAACAGACGAGCTACAGTAGCTCAAATTTTTCAAGCAAGCTATAGCTCTATGGGTCAGAACTGTTTTGGCAGCAAAAGGAAAAGCAACACAATAGTAGGCAGGTGGCCATAATATTATTCCTGCTCTGTGTAGATTATCTTTAAAATCTTCAGAAAACAGTAGTGGCAGCAGGTGTATGCTTGGCACTGCAGTTATTGTATGTAATTAGTTTTCATTTGCTGAACTGAAATCATGGTCATGCATTCACCTTGACGTACTTCTGTGCAGAATGAGCTCAGAGATTAGTCAGTTGTGTCTGGAGTCTCTGTCCCCGCTGGCAGAGCAGTGTGCCAAAACACAGGAGAAAGACACTCCTTTATTTATTGCTACTCGACATTTCCTCAAGGTCAGTGTTATCACGAAGTCTACCTTTAATCTTTTTACATTTTATTTGTTGTATCTGACATTTATCTTCTGTCTGTCCTTTTCCAGTTGGTGTTTGATATGTTAGTACTACAGAAGCACAACACTGAAATGACTGTGGCAGCTGGAGAAGCTCTGTATACACTTGTGTGCCTGCATCAAGTAAGTATTGCTGTTTTACAAAGATCCGATGAAGAAAAAATTTGAATCGAGTACATCCATGTCAAAGCTAGATGATCTAGTATTGTTTTTAAAAACTGTATCTGAAAGGCATGTTTGTTTTAGACGGAGTACTCCGAGCTGGTAGAGAACCTGCTCTCCAGTCAGAGAGATGCTGTGATTTACCAGCGTCTTGCCGATGCCTTCAACACACTCGCAGCTAGCAGCACACCTCCAACGATGGATCGAAAGCAGAAAGTGGCCTTCCTCAAGAGCCTGGAGGAGTTTGTGGCCAATGTTGGCGGATTGCTATGTGTCAAATAACCTCTGCCTCCCGCATCCTGTTTGGTGTTCTGGATGCGCCCTCATTTCCAGCCGCATCTCCACCATTGAAAGAAAAACTTTACTCTCTGCCGTGACAAACTCTGAACAATCGTAGCAGAACTGTGCTGTTGGAGAGAGAGGAGCATCTGTGTTTTGAATCATATGAAATGTTGCTCTTATTCTCTCGCGTTGTAAACAGCAAGCCTGTGGAAGCAGAGGATGGAAGTTGGGGAAAGCAGAGAGAGGAAAACTCATTACATTCAACTCAGTCCTAGCTGATCAATGGCGTTGCTTTGCCAATGAGAGGTTGTCAGATGGGACATAGAAAGCGTTCGGGGGTCAATTCTCCTCGCCACTCTAGACATACAGTCACATAATGCCTCTCCTTGAGTGCCTTTTTAATGTCTCGGATCCAGCTGTCTGTACAGCATTGGGTAGAACTGTGTCTTATTGCGAAACCTACGCTCTCATCACTGAGGGTGGGGCTCTGATAGAATTGGTCTGGTTTGTCTAGTTATCAGTCGTTTTTCTGTAAAGCTCTAGATAAATTTGCTCATTTTATTTAAAATGCATTCACACAAACATGCAACCACCAGCAAGGGAATAAGACTGTAGACGTTCACTAAGTTTGGCTAAGTCAACAAACACACCTAAATTCATCTCTGTGCTAATAAGACTCATGTTCCACATGTCCCAACAAGTACTGCATTTTTGTGACATGGTGCAGATGTGTTTATATTCAAGACCATCATCTTCTAAAGCATTAATGTGGCAGGACGCTTGGTATTAAAATTTTATAGCGTCCAAATGGAGCCACATGTCCAACTATGTGGAAACTGTTGCTTCTGAATAGGATGAAAAGTTGAGATGAAGTCCCAGGTGCAAATGAGTGACATTATATAGAACCTCAATGGGCATTGAAGCCTTAGGAGATCTGAACTATTAGAAAAGTAAATATGAGCTCCGAGCGCCTTTTCTCACTAAACCTGAAATATGGAAAGCCGTTATGGAAAGAAACCAAATCAGTTTGTTCATTAATGTGTATGTATATATTTTCAAAAAGGAGACAAATGTATGATTAAAAACAATAGGGACTGATGTTTTATAAGATTGTAGATTACAGCTGTTGAAGCTTTTTATGACTTCACCTGGTGTTGAATGGCTCAAGTTCGGTTTATAGGTTTTGTTTTTTCCCCCCTCAGTTCTCCCTGTTCACAGTTGTTGTGAAAGTCATTATAAAAACAAGATGATGAACGGTTCCAGAAAATACATGGGGTCAGTAAATGTTGTATGCTGTTAACTTTTTTGTCGTTTTGTTTTTTTACTCTTGTAACCTCATGGTGCAACACAAACTAGCACAAACATCCAAACCATTGCTAAAGCAATAAAATACCAAAAATAAGTCACTTTTTTTTGTCTAAAGAAAGATTCATTTGTTTCCATTTGTTTAGAGCACTAACCCTGTTACCTTTTCTTTTTGGAATGCCTGAAATGTATTGTAAAATGTACATAAAGTTATTATATAAACATTGTGTGTAGATTTTTTTTTCCCTGGCTTATTAAAATTTTACTTATGCTCTGTTCATCAATATTATGTTGGTGAATAGAGTTCATGTTTATCTTCGGTGTCTGGACTAGATCAAATTCATACCACAGCAGCACTCCAGTCACATGACTACATTGATAACTTTAACATTGATTAACATTAAATCATTTTCACTAAATATGTGCCATATCTGAAAGGATGAATATATTGATTTGTAGCTTAATAAAGAGGTAAAATCTTTACGTAAAGAATCATTAAATCCAATAGTCTAATATTCTGCTTAACAAAATGGCTCATATTTCTGGGCATGAACTCTACAAGACATTTTGAAGGTGTGCTGTGGTGTCTAGAACCAAGACATTAGTAGCAAATCAGTAAAGTTGTGTAAGTTGTGATCGATTAGACTTATTCCAGCACATTTTACCCATGTACAATCGAAATACAAATCTGTGAACTTGGAGGCCATACAACACCTTCAGCTCTTTGCTGGGAACATCATGCTGAAATTGGCCACTGGATAGATCACTGCTATGAAGGGTAATGCCTGGTCTGTGACAATGTTTAGATAGGTGGTATATCTCAAAGCAACATCCACAATAAAGCCATTGTTTAAGGTAGAGTTCTCGCTATTTTTCCTGCTTTCAAAATGTCATTTCCAAGAATTGGCCGTTCCCTTGCAAAATTTTCCCTCAGGGGTTTTAATGTTGTACATAGTTGGTGTATGCCAGATAAATGTTTGCCTGCTTACAGACACTGTGTCATACAATGTGAATAAATTTTCTTTTTCACGTCAAAAGACTCAATCATTACATCAACCGTATTATATAACTATACTAGATAGCAGGCTAAAAAAGCACCAGAGACCTCATCACATCTCACACTGCACCACGCTGTCAGAGATCCTCCAGCACTGCTCGACTGGTACCACCTTCTCTCAGATTAAGAGGTAAGTACACTTCAAGGCTCTTCTCTGTTCTGGCACCAAGGTGGTGGAATGAACTTCCCCCAGATGTCTGTACAGCGGAGTCCCTGACTATCTTCAAGCGACGATTGAAGACCTACCTCTTCCCGAAACACTTAAATGAGCACTTTCCAAGTTTAATTTGTAGAATTCAAGAGTTATATTTCTATGAAGTTTGTAAACTGGTGTACCAGTGTAGATTTACTCATTGCTAGAGACTCAAAGCCTTTTTATACATTGCTCTGGATAAGGACGTCTGCTAAATGTAAATGTATTTCTTTAATATTGACTAGACAGTGGCCTGTATTGCCACCACCCATCATTCACTCCTAATTGCACTGTAATATACTTTATACACGTTTTATTTAATATTTTTTATGAAATATACACATATATATGAAAATATGTGGTTTTCTTTTTGGTGCGGGGATTTGTGGTCCTCGTAAGGAAAGGGTTAGGGTTCTCATGAGGATCGAATATGTCGGAAAAAAACGAATGTTTGTATTTTTAAAATGATTCATTCGATAATTTAGTAACTTTTTAGTGGCTGGAGTACATGTCTGACTTGGCTGTCAACATTAAAATAATGTATTGAATTAATGTGGGGGTTTTTTGTTTGTTTTTTTACCATGAGCAAATTGGTCAATTTATTGAAGAAATAAAACACACACAAAGTGACATGCAAGCTGCTATAATGCTTTCAAACCTTTTAAACCTTTTGCTTTATTATGTACTTCTGTCATGTATATACACACATTTATTAATTGGCCACGACAATGCTGCTCGTGTCCTCGGTGCTAGTAAATATGGACATATTTAGTATGGGGAAAATTGTGCACTAGCGAGCATCACAAACTCTCACACGAGTTGGTGATCGGGTTTGTCCCTTACCGTCTGCCGTACATGCTAAACGCGTGTAGGCTACAAACATGGCTACAATCCTGTAGGGTAGCATGTGAGACTTACTTGTATGGGACTTAAATATATATACAAATATATTTATTTATATTGGACAAAAAGTATATTGCGCGTTTGTGATGTTAGAAATAGATCAATAAATTGTTATCAGTGTTGAGTTGAGTTTAGAGCTGAATAAGAGCTGCACTGAAGTGTGTAAGGAGGTCTGTTGAGTTTTTATTGAAGGGTTCATCATGAGTGGCTGTGCTAGTGATGAAGATGATGATGTACCTCAGCTCTCAGATGCTGCTCTGGCGGCTCTGCACGAGTTTTATGCTGAGAATGAAGCAGGAGACTCAGCACACAGAGACAGTTACACTGTGGGGGCCATTAAGGAGGACTGGGTGAGTGGAAGAGCTTCACTGCTCACATGGGCACTGACAACCTGGTATTCATGACCTATTTTCTAGAAGAATAATAACAATTTTATAAAAAAAAAATCGATAATATATTTATATTACATATATTTATTTATTTATTTTATTCATATATTTAAAAAAAAAATGTGTATATTATTTATATTATATATTTCTTATTAACATTATTATTATTAATATCTATCAGTGATTGGTTGGTTGCCACTTCAAAAGTTGTAAAAGTAACAATTATAGCACATATAAAAAAGTTTTTTCCCACTAGTACAACAGCAATTTTTTAGTATTCGAAAAATTACGTTTTTTTTTTTTTTTTCTTCATTTATATTTAGTGTTGTGGCACTGAAGCAAAACGTGACCTGATCACACTTGATATAAGCTATAAACAGTCATCCCTGCTCCAGGCTCACCTTTTTTTTTTTTTTTTTTTTGGCATTAAGACTTAAAAAGGCTGACATTGGAGACTCCTTCCATAAAGGCAAAATGAATGTCAACTCACGCAAAAAGTTGCCATATCAAAAATAAACTGTGTGCATTCACCTTATTAATAATTTAAACTGAAGAGAACATGAGGATCAACCTTGCAGGCAAAAGATGCTCTCAGAGCTGCTGTAATACAGTTAATCAACATTTTCTGACCAATCAGAAGTGAGACGATGTGATATAACGGTGTTTATAGTAAAATTGTATCAATTTGAGAAGAAACGAGGTTCCAAAGTGCAAAATAAATGTAGTTAGTGATCTGTGTTGCAATTTTAACATCAAGGAAAGTGATAAGGTCCTGGAACAGGCTAATTTGTTATGATGTTATGTTTTATATATCCAGCGGATGAGCCAGTTCTGGTACAGTGATGAGACAGCGACACGGTTGGCCGAGGAAGCCATACAGCAAGCAGGAAAACAGGGGCGGTATGTGCAGTTGTAAACCAGTTTGCTTTGCCTAATTCTGATCGTTGTCATGCTGAGGCATTGACTAATGTCTCGGTTCTTTTTATTTCGGCCTTCAGAATAGCGTGCATCAGTGCACCCAGTGTCTACCAGAAGCTGAAGCAGCTGGAATCTGAGAACGTAGATGGGTCGCACTGCGTATCAGCTGTGCTGCTTGAGTTTGACCGACGATTCACTGCATACGGTGATGAGTTCATCTTCTACGACTACAACAATCCGCTGTGTTTGCCTGAAGATGTCCTCCCACAGAGCTTTGACATTGTAATTGCAGACCCTCCATACCTATCTGAGGAGTGCCTGAGCAAGGTGGCCGTGACAGTTAAATACCTCACCAAGAGTAAAATCCTGCTGTGCACAGGTAGGTGGATTAGAGCTTGAAAAAGCCTCAGCAAAAGAAAGCTCTCCCAAATTACAGTCTGACTACAGTCTCTAACATTAACATTGTTTTCGTCGTATTTGCAGGTGCTATTATGGAAGAGCATGCAAGAAAACTCATGGATGTGAAGATATGCAGTTATCTACCCAAACATAATCATAACCTTGCCAATGAATTCAGGTGTTATGTTAACTATGAGTCCGGTCTTCTCTAGGCTTCGAGTGGGAATTTTAAACCTGTTAAGGACTGCTGAGAGTTCAGAAATCTTAATCGGTCCATTTATTATGGGATCTTTTTTTTCTCTGGAGTATCATACCTGCATTGTGTGATAGTTTAATGCATGACCAGCTTTTTTTTTTAAATCAAGATTAACATTAATTGTACATATTATAAACAACATCATCTTGGCTGTGTGATTTTGAATACATTTGTGCTGATTAATACGAAAATACAGCATTGCAGTGAAAAAAAGCAAAATTAAACCCATTACTCTGAAACGTTTAAAGCTACGCCATTCTACACTGATCAGGCATAACATTATGTCAGCATGGGCACCCTGACTGGTCTGTGGCTACGCAGCCCCATACGCAACAAACTGCGATGCACTGTGTATTCTGACACCTTTCTATCAGAACCAGCATTAACTATTTTAGAAATTTGAGCTACTGTAGCTCGTCTGTTGGATCGGACCACACGGGCCAGTCTTCGCTCCCCACGTGCATCAATAAGCCTCGGCCGTCCATGACCCTGTCTCCGGTTCACCACGGTTCCTTCCTTGGACCACTTTTGATAGATATTGACCACTGCAGACCGGGAACATCCTACAAGAGCTGCAGTTTTGGAGATGCTCTGACCAAGTCGTCTAGCCATCACAATTTGGCCCTTGTCAAACTCACTCAAATCCTTACGCTTGCCCATTTTTCCTGGTTCTAACAAGTCAACTTTGGTGACAAAATGTTTACATGCTGCCTAATATATCCTACCCACTAACAGGTGCCATGGTGAAGAGATAATCAGTGGTATTCACTTCACCTCTCAGTGGTCATATGCCTGATCGGGGTATATTATTGCACTTAGCATAAACAATAATAATAATACAAAAACAGCTTAATCATATGCATGCATGTACACACACATTCTGTCATTTTAATAAACAATATGCAAGGTCTTGGGCCACCAATACAGTGCAGTCACATATGTTTCTCTTTAAGGTGCATTATAATAAATGTTTTTGTAACTTTAAACAAAAAAAAACAAGCAAAAACAAACTTTGATCAACATTAGCGTTGTGACAAAAAGGCGTCACAACGTTTCAGTTTGAGACATTTTTACGTTTCTTGGGGGGTTGCACGGCTCTCTGAGTGCTCTGGTTGCTCCTGCGCGCGCTCTTCTCGGGCTTCAGCGCAGGTACGCACGTGCAGCCCACCGGTATGGACTCATAGCTCTCAGTGTAAGAGCGGCGGCCTCCGACACACGAGCGCGAGCGGCGCAGCACGGCGGTGGGCACGAACACCGGAACACTGCGGTACTCCTCACTCTCCTCACCGGCCGACCCTGTCAGGCAGCCCCTACACAAGCAGTAGGCTTCAGGAATAAAGCGGGGATAGCGCGCTGGGTCGTGTTTCAATCTGGACGCAGAGAATAAAGCGTAATGCACGCATGCAGATATTTCATCATAATGAGTATACTTCGTGAGTGCACGCTACCTGTACGCCCATGGTGAGAGACTGAGCAGATTGACCGGAATGCTCGATCTCTTTGCAGGCTGCAGGAGACTTGCTGATGAGCAGCTCAGGTTCTGAGGTTCTGCTGTGAGTTGGAGTGTGTGATGGAAAGCGCCGAGCACTCCGACAGAGAGGCGACCGAACCTCTGCTCCAGAATCTCCTCGGGAAGATCTGCACACACTCTCCGATTCCCTTTCCCTCCGCGCGCCGCGCAGCTCGCCACAGTCACGAGCAGCGCCACCACGACATCGCCCCCGTGCATGTTTCCTTTAGACACACTCCCCCGATCCAAAAGCACGCGTAAAAAAACGCCAAGGAGTTACACTGTGATGTATCTAATTTCTTAACTTCGTGGCTTTTTCTCTGCTGATGGTGTTTCTTGCGCCTCCGTGGTTTCTTCTCAAATGCTATGACAATCGTTGTGTTTAAAAAGAAAGCGCGAGATCCTCAAATTGACGTGCGTTATCTGAAAAATGAATGGTGTAAAGTATCTGTTTTCCAAACGCTCATATCGCTGCGTGAAAACTCCCAGACTACCGTCAGTTTGTGTCAGTCGCGTCACCAGGTTCCTCACTGCCAAGTTCTCTTGGAGAGGATCTAGAAAAGGTCTTCGAGTCAGACTGAGATGCTTAGTGTCTAACGCGAAAGTTTTGGTTTCAGACTAATTTTAACCACATAAAGCAAAAATTACCAAAAAAAAAAAAAAAGAGTAAAGGAAACAACTATGCCACAATGGCAAACTTGTAAATGTAATGCTATATTTATTAGCTCCACATGTTACAAAAATAACAAATTACTTTTTTTTTTTTTTTTTAGGAAAATCAGTGTGTTCAGTAAACTGGAACAAGCCTATCCTTTTAAAGAAACAGAATTCAAACAAATGTCTAATTACAACATGCTTACATATGTATGACTGCAAATCTTTAATAAATACAACACAAATAGCCCATCATTCTGGCAGTAAATCATCCCCCAGCTCTTCGTCTGCAAACTCGTCTTCCTCTGTGCGTTTCTTTGCTGCAGTCTTTGGTCTTTCCTTTTGTGGCCCCAAAGGGTCGACGTAAGAAGCATCTGGAAATATGGTCGCAGTGGCCTGTTTATTTGTACATTCTCAGAAAGAGTAATATAGCTTTGGCATTATACTGAGGTGTTGCCCATATCACATCTATCCTATGAAAAGCTTGCACACACATGTTAACAGGATAACATTAATCTGTAAAATGTGACGGTGTAACAAGGAATGTGTTATAGCTGGGCTAGAAAAAGAATGCAAGCCTGACAGAATTTACAGACTCCTGTGTACAAAGAGTGTAAGTCTTTTGAATGTAAAGACTGAATAATGGACACTTACTGAAAACTCGGTTAAAGAATGACTAACCCACCAGGCCTCTACATTAGAACTGGGTCAGCATATGCATAGGCATAAAAATCTTTATGATATAATCAGTTTGTATTAGAATTACACTAACTGAACACTTTATTAGGAACACCTTTTCATCTATTATAGCCTATTATTCATGCACTCATCTAATCGGTTAATCGTGTGGCAGCAGAGAATCCAGTAAACGAGAGTTCAGAGGACAAACCACCTTGCAATAGAGAATGGCTAGACTGGACTGAGCTGACAGAACTGATGAAGTAACTCAGATAACCACTCTGTAAAATTCTGTGGAGCAGAAAAGCTTCTCAGGACAACAGCAGACCACATCGGGCTACACTTCCTGTAAGCCAAGGAATTTAGATTTTTTTCGATTTGCCAAAACTGGACAATTAAAGACTGGAGAAACATAGCTGATGAATATGGATTTGTACTTATGCACACATGGAAACGCCTGAATAAAACAATTCACGATATAATAATATCAATAAATCATAGCACAGCCTAATTGAGTATGACCACATGCATACCTTTATGGCCATGATATATCAACCTTCTATTGGCTTCTTCCAGTATGAAAATGTCGCAATGCAAAAATATTTTCAATTACAATGAGTTTAATCTTTTTCAGTATCTTTTCCAGTTACTGGATCTGAATCCATTTGAATAGAACTGCAGGAAGTTTGTGATGCAATCACGTCAACATGGATCGGAATCTAAAAGGAATGTTTCCAACATCTTATGAGGCTGTTCTAAGAGCAGAGGGATGCCCTACCCAGCATTAGTAATGTGTTCCTAATAAATTACTCAGGAAGTGCAGGATCAAAATCTTAAAAATAAATGCAAGTACAAGAGGGTAGCTTCCAGTAAATATGCACCACTAGTCAATAATATGTACATATGTACAATATTTGTCCCACTTATTTTTCCCACGATGTTGCTGTTTGAGATGTCTGGAGAAAAAAATGTAAATTAAAAATCTTAATGTTATGTTCAAAAGATGTTATTGCTCACCTATGTCCCCTGGTGTGCTTGCTTCATAAGGTTCATGGGGCCCTGGAAGTGTCCTCAACTTGACACCTAGCCGCTCCCCTTTGGCACTTGTACCGTGGCTGCTCTGTCCACTGTCTAACAAACACACCCAGAGACGTTGAAAGCATGAAAACAAGCACAATAACTAAATCAATAAAGTTTTCAAGAACCTATTGGAAGGGACAGGATTAAAAAACTATAATTAAAATTTTCTGTCACGTCAATGCTCGTCCACAACAACCATCCCATTAAACGTGACATAACTATTTCTTGAGAAATGCAATTACACTAGACCACGTGGCAAACTATGCCATTCCACTGTATACATAACCTGGCTGTGTTGTACTAAAACAAACCTCAGAACAAAAACCAGACAACAGTGGAAATTTTAATTGTCCTCAAAGTAATAAAACAAAGTAAAGAAAAAAGGAAAATCATTATCTCTTTAGTCTGGCTTTTTTTTTTTTTTTTTTTTTTATATTGTTTACATAACCATCCATACCAAATGGAATTCAGTCATTAGTTTATTGGATTTTATTTCTGTGATTCTAAGAAAACGAATGATTATTAACAGTTTAAACAAAAGCAATTAAGAATCTGATTTGTAACTTTGGTTAAAAAAAACATGAAAGTATTTTCTGGGTAGACACAATACATCATTTTGCAATATTTTCATTTTACGTAATGTTGCATATCATGTCTGGATCTTGTTTTATGATTCGGTTAATTACAGCCGTTTCCATAAGACATTGACCAGGCTAACCGGGACAGGTCTGTAAGTTTTGGAGGGTGTTGTTTAGTTTTCTTCAAGCCTTTCACAGGAAATTAGTGATGGCAGGATAGGGGGTGTTTGTTTATTGTTTGCATTGTACCATGCAAATGAGTGAGAACCTTTACGGCACAGCACATAATACACTTCAGTGTAGAGCTGTGATTCATCTCAGAGCAAAAATACATACATAACTATGTGTTTGTGTGAAAAGGGGAGGCCACAAAAGCTTGGCAAGCAAAGGCTCAGGACAGAAAATGATTTGCTGCTGTTTCAATATAATTGTAACTAAATTTACAATAAGCTACAATTACAATGTTCATGTAATACACAGCTAACTAGGACAGATAATGCAAACGTATGCATTATAAAATGGCATAACGAAAGCAACTTGCAATAACATTAATAAAAAAATAAAAAATAGAACATTCTAGAATCTATTCCTAAAACATTTTGGACTGAATAAAAATACTACATTGCTTAAAGTCCTGTGAACAGAATGTAATGCTCACCTGGATTGATATCCAAATCTGATGTCACATAAAGAGCCAAAAATTACATACTCAAAATGGAAAAATATGGGAAAAAACTACACAATGAAACAAAAATGTAAAGTGACATCTACAGGACTTTAAACTTCCACACAGGGAAACATCTCTCTCAGCTGACAAAAAGGAAATTAGCACTCAGGGGATTACGGAATGATTTTACAATAATATATAAGAATATGATATTTTGAAGGATATTAGTATTAGATTCAACTACTTTTACATACTATGGAGACTACAGTTGCAGATCTGGAGAACAAGGGTGTGTATTCTAAGGGTGAATATTTATTTCTCTAGGTTTTCTTCTTTCATTTGAAAACTAAAACACTATTTCAGTTCAAGCCCTCAAGGAGCTATATCAATGATGAAGTAAAAGTTATACCATTGACTTTGTTAGGGGGAATGTGCATGGGCTTTGGACTACCCTCTTTTTGATTCACTGCATTGGACAGCAGATAAAAAAGAAATCTGAGAAAATATAAATGGTAAACATTTCACACTGTGGAATAAATAAATTGACGTGGATAAAAAAGAAAAGTCGATTTACCACTGCTGGCACTTCCTTCTCTACGGGCCCGAGCACTGTTCTCTCTCCCTGACTTCACCCTCTGCAAGGAAGAAAAAAAAACACTACTATAAAAGTGGAAAAAGGAAAAATATGTGAAGCATGACTAATACACTAATACAAAGACATAAATGTACAATGAGCAGGACAAATATACCAGTAAGGAACTAAAAATGCTCAAAAGCTTTTCCTATACAAAAGCAAGCACAGTACATTGAAAACAAAGCCGTGACATAGAAAAAGAGGGGAACAGAATGTTCAAGAGGAAAGGAGCTGACACTGGACACAATTCCTTTCTTTGAACACGCTTACTGATCCAAAAAAACGGTTGTTGATTTGGAAACAGCTGTTTTTCATTCAACTACATTTTCTCTAGACTTTATTTCTCTCTGTCAAGTCAAAACTAAAGCATGACCCTCTGACAAAAGGTTCAGACACTGTACCTGTTCTCTGATCTCCTTCATCTTTTCCACTTTTTTGAGTTTGGTAGCATAATCTTGTACTTCCTTTAATCCCATATCTGTGCACAACCTCACAAGGAATCGGAGACCTAACCAACACAAAGGCTCACATAAAACTGAAAGATTGCAATGTTGAGAGGTAAATAAAAAACAGAAAATAATTGTGCAAATTACATTCTGCATTTTCAGGGAATTTGCGGTGAATGTCCTTATAGATCTCAAGTGCTCTCTGATAATTTCCTGAATAACACGATAAAAGGAACAATATATGACTCAAGGAAAAATACTGAGAATATTTGTAATTTTAACTTTACAATTATTTCACAACTGTCATACCACTTCTCCTGTAACAGCTAGCCACCATCAACTGCCATACAACATGATTTGGCCTGAAATACACAGGAACACATAAATAACAATCAGTAAATAAAAGGATTTAAAAAGCATTTAGTATTTATGATAAATTCTTATTGAATACAATTTTTCTCAGCGTTTCTCGAATCATCCTTAATATTTGCAAAGCAGTAAGTGCATTCTGAAAACAATGTGTACAAACAGAACAACACATTGGATTTCTATACTTTTCCCAAAATCCTTAGTTCATTTCTTAAAAGTAAGTATTTGTGTCAATAAAAATGTCATTCCCATCAGAACAAAAGTCCGTTTGTCATTGTTCAGTAAACAAGATCGTCAAAATGTTTAGTCACGTTGTCGGTATGACTCTGCACAATTTCAGTATTTCCTGGTGTAAACTACGGTTTGGATTACAGTGACTGAAAATGCACAAGGCTGAATTTCTTCTGTATGGCATCTATGAATTTCAGTAGCACAAATGTATTTATTTGATTGCATATTGACTTTAAGAGACCGAACAGGATTCACACTTTTACTGTACTGTAATAGTGTCTGTTCGTTTCTTAGTTATTCACATCCATTTTCAGAAATTGTAATTCTGTGTTTTGCTTTGTTGACAAATGAAGGATCACAAGATTCACCTTTGACCTGTTTTAGAGAACCAGTTGATCATTGATCAGATACCCTTCACTTACCTTCTTGAATGAAATTCAAGATTCATCTGCACAATTCATCAATTCAAGAAACATTTACCAAAAAAAAAGTTTAACAGAAATTTAAGCATGACAGATGATGACAATTTGCATTCAATGACTGAGATGTTTTGGGGATTAAGACTAAAGGTAAAACTAGTATAATATATTTTGATCAACATAAACAACTGAAAATGTAGGAAAAGCAGACAATCGTACACAATCAATTGAATGAATGTACAAAAGCATTCACAATTTGATCAAAGGAACAAGAATTGCTTTTATGGTGTTCACAAGTGATTAAATTATGTGCAGGTTAAACAAGTAGTTTTGAAAATTACTCATCTGAATAATGCTACAAAGCAACTGAGAAAAACTGTAATTTATCATTTTTAGGTTTGATAAGTAACAAAAGTGTAATTTTATTTTTCAGTAATGTTCTATGTTATTGTTAAGGGTTGATGGGTATGGATAGAAGTGTATAGGGATGGATGGAGGGATGGATGGATGTGTATAGGGATGGATGGATGGATGGATGGATGGATGGATGGATGGATGGATGTTATTGTTAACCATGGGGAAAACTGTGTCTACTGCAGCAAAAGACATTACAGTACAATACACAAAGGTATAATATTCAATATATATTAACAGGTAACACTGCAAAAGATTAGATGCAAAAATATAATCTTCTGTATTGTAGTGCAAATAAATATGTTGGGATTTAAAATTTGGGGATTTAAAAAGTTTGTTAATTATACAATAATGACTGGAAATTTAATCCAGCATGTGATGTACTATATACACAGTGATCTACTATATATATATATATATATATATATATATATATATATATATATATATATATATATATATATATATATATACACAGTACAGACCAAAAGTTTGGACACACCTTCTCATTCAAAGAGTTTTCTTTATTTTCATGACTATGAAAATGGCTATTTGACCAAGAAGGAGAGTGATGGGGTGCTGCGCCAGATGACCTGGCCTCCACAGTCACCCGACCTGAACCCAATTGAGATGGTTTAGGGGTGAGCTGGACCGCAGAGTGAAGGCAAAAGGACCAACAAGTGCCAAGCATCTCTCGGGGAACTCCTTCAAGACTGTTGGAAGACCATTTCAGGTGACTACCTCTTGAAGCTCATCAAGAGAATGCCAAGAGTGTGCAAAGCAGTAATCGAAGCAAAAGGTGGCTACTTTGAAGAACCTAGAATATGACATATTTCAGTTGTTTCACACTTTTTTGTTATGTATATAATTCCACATGTGTTAATTCATAGTTTTGATGCCTTCAGTGTGAATCTACAATTTTCATAGTCATGAAAATAAAGAAAACTCTTTGAATGAGAAGGTGTGTCCAAACTTTTGGTCTGTACTGTATATATATATATATATATATATATATATATATATATATATATATATATATATATATATATATTCAGTAAAATGCACATAATAACTTACTGGATGAGTGTTGCTCTTTCAAAATACTGAATTGCCTTTTCACAAAACTGTGTGTCAATATAATACGCTCCCAACCATTCGATGACTTGAATGTTTGACGGAAAGTATCTGTAAGACTAAGAAAACACCTACAGTTAGATATAAAGAAATATAATGCATCAGAAAAATAGAAATCTAATGCATTAAACAATTGGTTTGTTAAATAAGTCTTGCCTCATAATAGTACTGGAAGGCTTGTGACTTATCGCCTTCATTGTCATATAGCTCTCCCAGTTTGGCCAGGACGTGAGGGTCAGTGGGGGTGACACTGATTAGCTGCATGAGCCACTCAATAGCCTGGTGAGGATCCTCCAAAATCTCATATCTAAAAGCTGTTTAAGAGCACTAACCAGCTTTTACAAAATTATTTTAATACAACAAATTCTTGCAGTGCTACATTAAATTGTGCCACATATTTTAATGGAAGCCTCATGCTTAGGTATTAGGTGTTTTTGGAATACATCATTTATGTTCTTAAACAAGGATACAAGTTGGCCAGCTGATACATAACTTGAGCGCTGTTCCTAAGGATGGCGTGGAGTTTCAGGAAGCAGTCGAGGGCTTCTTCAGGCCGCCCCAGTTTTTTATAGGTTAACCCTATAGGAAAAAAGCAAGGTCAAAATCAAGCACTGGCCAACACAAATCTACCAATACAGATGGATGCACAACAAAGCATGCGACTGTAAAAAAATGTTATTAGCGCTGTAATTCAAAAGGATCTTATACCAAAGTGTATAACCATCAGAAGAGGGGGGGGTAAATGAAAGAAAATTTGCAAAGTCTGCTGATGCAGTATGGTTTCTAATAACAGTATTAAAATACCTAAATTATAAAGAGCCTCTGTGCAGGATGAGTCGTTCCGCAGTGCTTCTTTATAAAACTCAGCTGCTTTCTCATAGTCCTGCTTCACGAACACCGTGTTGCCTTTATTTATGAGGGCAGCAGGATTGTAGTGGTCAGCATTCATGGCCAATTCAGCATAGCGATCAGCTTGATCAAAATCCTTCTCCTGTTAGAATAAAAACAGCAGTATTTATTTCTTATTTTTTATATAATACAATATGTTTTCAAACACTTTTGGATTCTTTAATTGAAAAAAAAAACAATCTTCAAAAAATGACTTCTATAAATTACAAGGATAATTAGGGCTTCACTAAAATTCACAAATTGATTTAAATAATTATAAAAAAAAACCAAAATAAAATATAAATAATATCAGATTTACATAAATAAATAGAGATTTGAGATTTGTTTCTCCTTCCTACATGACAATACGCTAAAATGCAAGCGAGACAGGACAGGAGTGGCTTCTCTTGTGGATTCAATTAGGACTTGAACCCAGTTAAATTCTTTCATCAAACGTAAAAGCTGATATACTAAGAGGATGTCAAGATTGCTTTAGCAAAATACTGATTAAATTCAAATGTTCTGAATAATTATGTGAAGATTATTGTTAATTTTCTTAAATTGATTTTAAACTAAACTATTCCGCATGGGTTATCGTTAAACGCTATTGAGAATTCGTTATTCATACTGATTCGATCAAATGAACTTAATCCATTTTGGAGTAAAGCTGCAACTAAACAAAACAGGGGAAATTAAAGTGAAAAGGTAAGACACTTTCTGAATGGATTCTACAAAATGAAACTCCAAGTCATCTGCAAAACAAGCAGTAAAATATTTTATATTCAGTGGACCTATTTAAAAGGTACTGTATATTGCACCATAATGAGGGAAAATATTAGATTACCTAAATCTAGATTTTACATATCTACATACCAGGAAGTAGAGAAAGGAAAGGTTGGTAGCAGCAGCACTCTTCACCCGGCTGTCTTTCTTCTCAAAGGCTTTCAGCGTTTCCACTGCCTGCACAGCATCCAAGTTCTATTTAGAAAAGCCTGTCTACAAGCTTTTACTGCAAACAGTCAAACTCTACTAAAACTGTAGAAGTAGGTTACAAGGCTTCAAAAAGATATTTTATAACTTAACTGTAAAGTGAGAGAGAATTTGAGAAACAAAAATGTCATTGGATTTAGGTTTCCACTTGTATTTTATTTGGCACGAATGACAGGAGCAGTGAGAGGTACAATTATCACCACAAAGTTCAGCCATTCAAAGACACAAACTGTGACCAGACACACATACCTCAGCCTCAAGAGGCAAGCAAATGCAAAAGCAGAAAAAAGGTGGAATATGAATGTACAAATTGAGACAGACAATGAAGTTTGGGGGAAAAAAAGGGGGAAAGAACGGACTTGTGGGATAATTTGTAATATTCATTCATTCACTACACACAAACAGGATAAACAACAGCAAGATAGCAGAATTGTATTAAAACTTTCCTTACCTGGTTAAAGTTCCTCTGTCTCAGGTAGGTGATAGCCTTGTTAATCTCTAGGTCATTGGCCAGCTCCACATACAGCGAACCCTTGACCATATCTACACACCTAAAACCATAGTACTATGTTCAACTTTCAGGCATAATCACAAATTCCCCCTCAATAATTAAGATTTGTCTAATTACATTTAGTTTGCATATAAATTATTGATATGTTGTTATTATCAGTTTTTTTAGCTAGTAAGTTCGTTTCAATTATCTCTCCACAGCCCTGTACTCATCTGTAGAATGAAAACTCACCAGTCAAAACCAGCTGCAAAAGTGGACTCAATGGCTGGAGCAATAAGCTTTGCTGAAGTCATGATGTACTTCTCAGCCAAAGCTTTTCTACAATAAAGCAAAGAATTCCTTTCAGAAAAAAATAGCCTTAAATAACAACAACCTGCAGTTTTATCTTAAAGAAGATACTGTTATGTATACTGTCTGAAACTATTATGGAAAACAATTTTTGGTTTGGCGTTCTTTTCTAATGATACCAAAGTTTTAATGTAGTGAATGCCATCAAATGGTTTTATTACAAATCATAATGGACAGACACACAAAGTGAATGTAATTCATTACTGTTCTTGAGTAGCTTTTTCCCCGTATCTGTACTTTATTGAATTATTTCCATTTGTGGAGCCTTTTCTTTAACTTCACTACATTTCAAAGTCAAATATCCTACTTTTTACTCAACTACATTTTGCCAAATCAGTCGTTTCTTTTTATTTATGAGTGGATAAAAATGTTACTGGTCAAGCACGCAGCAAGCCACCAATCAGGGTAAAGCGCACACTCTGTTTTGAACTTGTTTGGACAAATTTGCGTACTTTTTGTAAGTAGTTGAAAAGAAGGTCTGTGCTCATGATAATTCTAAACAAAATGAATCAGTGTTTCACTAATTAATATCATTCTATTAATCGATTGTTGTGCTAAAAGGTTGATTAAGCAAAGAGTCTTGCAACAAAAATTATAATAGGAACATTATAGCCATAATAATTCATAGTACTTTGGATACATAAGTATATTTAAAGGCAAATACTTTTGTACTTTTACTCAAGTAAAAGTGTAAAGGGAGCACTTTTTACTGGATTAAAGTTTTACCTAGTGTACCACTACTTCAACTGAACTACATGGCTTGCTTACTTTGTCCACCACTGATTACAAATTATATTATAATGAATAATTTGTAAAACCTTCCCAGTACCTTTCTCTCTCCATTTGGCGAAGCTGATCATTTTTAATAGCTTCAATCAGTAAGCTTGCATGGGGGTCATCCTAACAACAAATGGAATCACACTGTTCAATTTAATCAGGAAAAAAATTACTGGCCACGAATGACGCTTGTGCTAATTAAAATGCGTTGCAAGATAGGCTCCATGTTCCTTTTAAACTCACATTTGAAAGAATGTACTTGTCTTCCTCATCAATGCCCAAGGGCACACAGATTAGCTTTTGGAATGATTTTTTCATCATTTTACGGTCTCCAATGGCATAATAGCATAGAATTAAGTTAAACCCTGTCTTTATGTTGGGACTTTCACTCATAATGTGCTCAAAGGAGGTTATGGCATCCGAGTACTGGCCCATGCGTATGAATGCGACACCAACGTTCTGCATGATCTTGATCCTATTGGAAGCAGCAACAAACAGACATCAAACAGATGTCACACTACATTTGAAAAAAGTACCATATTAACTTACATGATATTGCATGCATATTGACTGATCTTTTGTGAAACTTGCCTCATTTCTGTGTGCACATTAGAGATTTGGTCCAAAGCCATACGATAAAATTTTATTGCCATGGGGTAGTTCTTCTGTTTAAAGTAAATATTAGCCATGTTCACTTTCAGTCGTCCTATACAGGAAAAAGAACAAATATTCTGTAGTATTTTTTCTGATTTCCACTTTGAAAATTCTCATTACATAGCAATAAGTATTTAGAATTATTGTTCTTATAAACTATTAACTATGACAAATTAATGCCATCATTATCTGTAAGCAACAACATTACTGACACTACAATCGCAGCAGTGCACTTTATTTCTTAGCGATTGCTCACTTTAGCAATTTCACGCTCTGTATTGTTAAATGAGTAGTTACATGTCAAAACACTAGTCATAACATCACCTGCATTGTTAAACATCTTGTTCTTCACAATGACCTGGTATGTGTTCAGGGCTTCTGTGTTCATATCATTGTTAGCATACTGGTTTGCCAAATTAAACAGTGCCTGAACAGCAGAGGAACAAAAAAAAACCAAACTTTAATTATATTCATTTCAACATAACTGAGTAATGGCTTTGATTAATACAAATGTATTTACTGAGTAAGTTAAGTCCAGATTTATATGCTCTGCAGTGCCAGTTTGCTCTCTTTGTCTCAGCAACACTCTTTCTTTTCTACCAGCTTCTTTGGCCTTTTCTAGAGCCTGCACAAAAGACATAAAGAGAAATAGACAGATCATCAAAGAGTTCATATCACAAAAGTTAACACATTGTCATAGTATTTTAAAAGTCTAGTCCATGCACTTTTTAGATTTGCACATCTCACTCAGCTTAATTAAGCTAGCATTTTCTTACCAGCTGTAGATCACCATTTGCGTGGGCCATACAGCTCTCCTCAATCAAGTCATTCACCTTCTTTTCCAATATCTTAATCTTCTCCTCTGGCCTTGATTGTACATGGAAATGTTTTAGAAGCTTGTCAGTCTTTGGGTTACATAAATATAATATAAACTGCATATGAAATGCTAATATCTCACGAATCGGGCAAGATAAAAAACAAAACAGGAAACACACGTGTCTTCATTTTTTGCTTCTAATGGAGGAGCTGGCCCTCTTGATTGTCCAAGTGGATCAAATGTGGATCCTGAAAACCAGAAACACTTGTATTCTACAACAGAACCAAGTAAATGTATAGAATGTCTGATAGATAGACAAAACTAAATATTACATTAGTTTAAGAAGTAAAATGTGGCATTTGCACAATTACCTCTAGTCAAAGAGGATGAGTATCCTGCTGCTCGCACTGCAGTCATGGGACGTGCAGCCCCATCCTTGTAAAAAAAATAAAGAGACTATCAGTAAATGTATGCCCTTCTACTTGTGCAAAAGTATTTTATGACATGAAATAACTTTAGTGCGATGTGCTCACCTGCACTGCCCCAGTCATAGGCCTTCCTGTTGAAGAACCCATACTTGTCCGTAGCTAATAAAACAACAAATGAAGACCATAACAAAACAGCTCATATATATACACTGCTCTGTAGTGCAGCAGCATCTTTAAAAACTATTTTTATTGACGGAGAAATAAGTAAACAAAATATTTGACTAAAATGTTTCTAAGATGTCAAATAGTCAATATTAATTTCTTGTTTATATAACTGTTGTATTAAAGCTATTTTACACTTGCAATCAGACTGTTGCACTGAATATCGGAATAACCTACGGCCTCATGCATATGGGCAAACCACAGCCATGCCAATATTCAGTACAGCACTCTTGCTTATACAATATTCCCTAATTCCACGATTCATTTGTTAAATAGATTTTAAATGCATTTTTTCCTGACACGTAAGCAATTCTAATCATTTTCTTATCTTTTGAAGTCTTGTTCTGACTGCATTTCCTTTTTTTAAAAACATATATTGTTTCTTGCAAAAGGTGACAGTGCCTATTGCCTAACATCTTTTACTGTTTATAATGAATCTGTTTATATAGGTTTTTATTGTGTTACTTACACCAAAAGACATTTCTATCGGTCTTCCTCCAACAGCAGTGCCAGGAAATTTTGCAGTCATCTAAGAAAAAATATTGTAATAAATTATTTATGTATAAATATCGATATATTGTATAGATAGTATATAGATTTAGCTTTGTATCTCACATTATCTTTAATTGCAAATCGTTACTGTTGGATGCATCATTGAAATGTTTTAATATCTGTAACTGTAGTATTTAAGTGGTTGATGAACACAGTGAATCTTACAGGTGGTCTTCTGCCATGACTCGTCCTCACAGCTTGCTGAAAGCCAACATCATTGTCCAAATCCTGTAGACGATAGATAAAAAAAACCAATATAGTAAGTATTTATGTTATGATCTCTGCAGACAGGGATATGAAATGCTGCACATACCTCTGGGTCGAATGTGGGATTATAGTCATTGTAACCTGAATACAGATCATCTTCATCCTCGGTCACAAGGTGAACATTCTCCATCACAGTTTTTTTTTCTACAAGAAAAGATAATCAATTAATCTGAAGACAGGCAAGAAACAGAGACAGAGTCAATGTGTGGTAGCTGTTTAATAAAAACCAAATTCATCAGCACTTAGTACACAGTCAAGATAAGGCACCAAAAAGAGTATTATCAACAATATATACGCATATCTACAATTGTGTCTCAACAAACAGTAAAATATCGCTGAAAGTAACTTTTTTAAAGGTTTTGACGATTTAGAGTCAGATTTGACAGCGAAAACACACAAGTTATCTATAGTCATTGTATATAGAGACTCCTGTATAATCATAATAGTTAGCTACATTAGCTTAGCGAAATTGCTAGGCTAAGTTTGATAGCGGATAGCATACTAGATAGACGCTGACACTAAACAAGCATGGTCTATCATCATCTATCATCAGCTAAAAGAGACTTAAAAGAGAATATATAGTGTTAATGTGTTTTACCTGCAATTTTGGTTAACAGTGCGGCTTATTAGCTTACGATGCCCAAAGCATGCTAGCTAACATGGGAACGCGGAGTGTCGTTGCTAGGATACGGCGTTCGTGCGTGCGCGTGCGCGTGAGTACGCGCTCTAGCGACGCGTTTATCTTCAGTATTTCACTCTCATCGTTAGTGACTTCTGTGGAAACAGCAGCAGCAAAAACAATAACAACAACAACAAAACTCACTACCAAAAATATATATATATAAATAATAATTAAAGACGTTCAGGGTATTTTAAACTAATTTGCCACATGTAGGCTTCCGTAGACGCCTGGAAGTACCGCCTTTGACCACATGATTCACGAGACTGTGTTGGAGTTTTGCTTTGGGGTGAAGTGCAGCTGAATTTACAGTGTGTTTAGCGGTGTTTGTAAAAGCGTTAACACAATGTCTTCATCTAAAGGGAACATTATTACAGTGGTAGGAAGGTGAGGAATCTAATAGCATTTTAAATCTAACAATATCGAGTAATAGTAACAGTGCAATCTGTCGAGTTGCAGTTGCCCCATTTGTGTTTTTTCCCCCTTGACCTTTGATATGGATGAATATTTTGCAATTGGACTGATAACCAAATAAGTGTGTGTTATGTGCATGTTCCTAATAGTATCGTGTGGTCATGATGGAATAATATATTGCACTTCTTGCATCCACTGCTAGACTACTATACATTATACATAAATACCTGTTGAGGTTTTTGGCAGACTTGGTTTTCACTTGGAAAAAATAGCCTGGAGCAATTATTTAAGCTTATAAGATCATTAAATTCTATTTGTATATAAATAGATAATGAATATATCTTTTAAATGAATAAATCATTAAGAGGATGAAACCCTGAGTGGAACCACACTCAAAAGAGCCCATCTTTATCTGGGTGATACTGAATGTCCAATCATTATAGTTTTATCATTGTTATTATTGTCTAGGCTAAGATTCGATAGTGAACCTGACCCTAAACAAACACAGTCTATCATTAGGATCATCCTCTATTTACTAATTGACACAAAAACTGTTCATGGCAACTGTAGTCCTAAGGCTTGTGCAAGTAACACCACTCATTACCCATGGATCTTACAGCTAATGTAATATTATTTGAAATAACACAAGGCTTGATGGTTTTCTGTTTCAGTGGGCTGATTGGCCGCTCCTGGGCCATGGTGTTTTTAAGCGGAGGCTACCGGGTTAAAATCTATGACAATCAGCCAGGACAAGCGTCAGGGGCCATTGCAGAAATCAGGTCTGTGACAAACTGGTAGAAATCAGTAGCCAAAGCTGTACGTGAATTAATTATCTTTTGAAGTGGCAGCACATAAATCATTTTCAGGATACACTGGCTTTGATATTTAAAAAAAAAACAAAATAATGTCTTGCGAAATTGGTTTGAAGTCTCAATCCTAGCCTGTCAATTAATGTTTGATACAATGATCAGAAAGATTAATCAATTAAATGAAAGATACTATTAAATGACATACAGTGTGTTAAAGTGTTGAGCCACCAGAAGCTATCAGTACAGCTGCAATGTGTCATAGCAAAGAGTCTACACGACTCTGGAACTCAAATAGATTCATAAACACTAATTCTTTACACAATATTCTCCTAATTGGTGTTGTGATGGTCTTTGTGGAGAGCACTATGAAATACATCACCCCCATATAGCTGTTTAGATGGGTTTGAGAACTGGTATCCGTGAAGGCCATAACACATTATGTTTATCACAATAAAGTGAAGTGAAATAAATTGAGCCCCTGTCCCCTATAAAATTACCCTGTGGGCAGAATGAACACAAAAAAACCTTGTCTTTGTATTTGTGCAGGAAGCAAGTGGAAGAGCTTCAGGAAGCTCACATGCTTAGGGGAAAGCTCAGTGCTACAGAGCAGTTGAATCTACTGAGCAGTCATGATGACCTATCCCAGGCACTAGAGGGAGCATTTTTTGTTCAGGTACACTATTTATTTAAACCACAAATCCGTCAAGTATTCTCTTTTTATGCAAGTTATTCTGGTGTGCCAATCCTGGTCAGGGAACAACTGAAAAAATTATGGATAGCAGGAGATTTAAAATGTATAAACCTCTAACTTGTAGTCAATCACCACTTTTGTTACACGTTAATATTTGAAACTTACTTTATTGTGAGTACTATGACTATAATACGGTGGCCGAGAAGTGCAAAACACATTAACAAATCAGAAAACACTAACAAATCTGAAAACAGAAACAAATTAGACAAACCGGAAAAGGTAGGTATATTTTGTGAATCAAACAGTTACCGATCATTGGACAAGAGACCTGTCATTCAAGATATACAGGAAGTACAGCAGTCTTTTTTTAATTTATTAAAATTTAAAATTATTAAAATTATTTTTTTATTAAGCAATTAGCCAAAAAACAATAACAAATCCAAAAGGAAATTAATAAATCCAAAAACAAAATAACAAATCCGAAAACACAATTCAGACAAACCGGAAAAGGTAGGTATAGTTTGTGAATGGGACAGTCACCGTTCATTGGACAAGAGACCTGTCATTCAAGATATACAGGAAGTACAAGTCTTTTTAAAAAAAAAATTTATTAAGCAATCAGCCATATACAAACAACGTGGCAATAACAAATACAATTTACATTACAATAGACAGAACAGGTGCATGAAAATACAAATATATAAACATATATTTAGGGGAAAGAGGGGAAAAAATAGATAAATAAATAACATTTATGATAATAAAATTTAATAAAAAAAGGATAAAAATAAACAGGGCTATGGTTTATTCTGTAAATCATATTTTTCTATAAAGGACAAAAGTTTAATTGCATTTTTCTTTTTAATCACTTTAAGGGCTTTGGTGAAAGAAATAAACTCATTATAAAATGCAAACAACTTTGCATTTTAGATTTGTGATATAAAATGTTCCCATCAGAAGTATATTATTAACAAGAAAGTCGTCTTTGTTATTGTTTATTACAAGTCCAAAGATAATGTAATTCACAGTGAAATGTCTTCGATGGGAAACCTTTGGGTAAAGCAAGTTATGGATATCAGACCATAAAGTGTCTGAAGTAACAATCTGCAGCAGGAGAGAGTTGGAACGTATGTGTAAATGTGTACAAACTAATCTTTATGTCATGATATACTGCAGCATCTCCAACATCACTGCATATGAATGTCCTTCCTCAAAGTAGCTTTGAATTAATTCCAGTTTCTCCTTGCTTGCTTATGTTTACTTCTGTATTTTCTTATATTTAAAGGTGCACTAATCGAAATAAAAAATAGTTGAAAGTAAACGAAGAACTTTACCCATGTATAAGAAACAAAGTTACAAGATTTCATACTTCCTGTATATTTTGAATGACAGGTGTCTCGTCCAATGATCGGTAAGTGTTCCATTCACAAACTATACCTACCTTTTCCGGGTTTGTCTAAATTGTTTGTGTTTTTGGATTTGTTATTTTGTTCTCAGATTTGTTATTTTGTTTTTGCATTTGTTATTTTTGTTTTTGCATTTCTTAGTGTTTTCGAATTTGTTTATTTGTTTTCTGATTTGTTAACGTGTTTTGCACTTCTCGGCAACTGTCTGAATAAATAGCTTTAACTGAGTGCTTTAATCGTGGACACAAGTACTGACAAAGCGAAAATAGTAGTGATGTACAAAGTGGTGTATGCTGCTGTAAGAGATGGCTGATAGAATAGGTATGAATCAGTGACTTCTTGTTTTCCCTGGCTAGTACCAACGCAGAGAGATGTGCAAGGTTACATGACTAAGCTTTCCATATATCTGTGGGAGCTTTTCATTCTTAATCATGTTTGTGTGGTTGTGAATGAGTATCAAAATAAGTTCAAGTTCTAACAGGAAATGAAACTTTAAACGATGGTTTAAAATGTTATGTCAGACTTATATCCAATCTCTGTTTTTGTGTGGTTTGATAATTAACATATTAACCACACAGGGAAGAGTTTAGGTTTTTTAACCTTTACACTTATGACAGTTCAAGGAATGTGATTAGAACGAGAAAATTATTTTGGCAGCTAAATCTTATCAGCATGTATGGTTTTAGTATAAAATCAGAACAAAAAAAATATTGTTGTAAAATTTGTAATATTATGAAATTACATTTATTGGCTAAAAACACTGATGTTTTTGTCACACGCTATTCCTTCTAGTTATGCTTTTTTTAAATATGTGAAATGTTTTTCCGTAATCTGTGTATGGTTGCTTATTAGGAGTGTGTTTTTGAGGACCTACAAGCCAAGCAGACTGTTTTCCAGGCCGTGGAAAATCACGTGTGTGAGGACACTATTCTGAGCAGCTCCACCTCGTGTCTGATGCCCAGCGACGTCTTCTCTCTAGTCCAGAACCCAAAACGCTGTATTATATCCCACCCGGTCAGTGAAGTTTGCACTGTAACACAGTTATTTGTACAGGAGTCCTCAGAGGAATGTATGATAGCGGCTAGGATTTGTCACTTTACAGCTCCAATGTCTGGGTTTTAATCCCAAGCTAGAATTACTGCTCTTGCTGAATTTTGATTGTTCTCCTTGTGTCAGTAAAAGTTTTCTGAAGGTGGTTTTTCTACCACTTTCCAAAAACATGCCAGAAAGTTCATTGGTTATGATAAATTTATCCTAGGTGTAAAGGAGTGTGCACATGCATAATGTTTGTGTGACTGCTGTTGCATCCAGAGTATATTTCCATCTTGTACAGAGTTCAGGGCTACTAAAGTGTCTGTGTACCAAAATGTGAATGGTTTACAGTTACATGTTTACTGGGTCATTGTTTAATGCAGAGCATTAAATATTATCATTCCCAACACCAAACACAACAATGTCTCAAATGCATTTTCCCTGAGGCAAGGTTTGTGTTTCTATGATTAGTGTGCATTTTTCAACTGACAGGTGAACCCACCCTACTATGTTCGTCTGGTGGAGCTGGTTCCTCACCCTGAGACCCTTCCTACGGCTATGGACGTGGCATTCGACTTGATGACTGAGGTGGGGCAGGCACCTGTACGCCTCAGGAAGGAGATTGATGGCTTTGCACTAAATCGAGTACAGTATGCCATTATAGCGGAATGCTGGAGACTGGTTAAAGTAAGTATAATTAGAAGTGGTCTGAGCATTACATCAGACAGATATTTTGCAGTGTCTGTATCTTTCAGTCTATCATGTTCATTTACCAGCGTATCATTTTAATTTTAAGCACCACCTTTACCCTTGCGCATTCATGCAAATATGCAAAGAGCCAAAACTCTTGAGGGTAGTTTTGCATGAGATTCTCAGGGGTTTAGCAGATTCTTAAATATTTGAGACAACCATGTCACCTCCTAAATCACAAAAATGAGAACCATAAATGAAGCTTGTAACTGCATAATTTTATGCATTGCACTGCTGTTCTATGATTGATTGATGTTGGTTCTAGTGTGTATATGGATATACACATTAATGATGTAATGAATTCCTGATTATACAGAGTTAAAATGTAATACGTTTGGATTTATATCTATTTATGTGCTCTTCAAAGGATGAGCAAAAGAAATAGTAGTGAAGGGACCTCACAGACCCTACTCAATTTGTTACAAAGGACACAAGAGTATCATGTAACATTAGAGATTAAAGATACCAATCTTTTAACTATCTTTTACTTGAAGTAAAATTTGCCAAGCACTTGACTTTTCTTTGCTCCCACTGGGGCTTTTTGTCTCAGGCTAACATGTATTAGAAGCACCCTAAGAGATGTGAAGAAAATACAAAGAACTACATCATATATCCTACATGCCTCTGTAAACACATTTGTGTTAAATACAGCACAATCAGAAAGAAACTGCTTCCTGAAAAAGCAGCAAAGTAAAATCCCCTTCTCTTCAAAAAGAATTCGGAGGCATCACTTGGGTTTGGGTCATCATGCACCGCACCTAAAAACAATGCACTGCATATTACCACAATAAACTCACGAATGTCAAGCATGGTGGGTGAAGGAATGATGTTTTGCAGCCACAAGACCTGAAAAACTTGAGACAATAATACACTTCACTTTCTACTAGAATATTCTTGAGATAAATATGAGGCCTTCTGTCCAGCAGCTGAAGGTAGGCAGAAATTTAATCATAAATCAAGACGATGATCCCGAACACACCGGCAAATCAAAATCAGAATGGTTGGTTTATTTGTGTTTTACTTACGCTGTTCAAGAAGCAGGGCTTTAACTTGTGATCTTTTGTCATCAGGGCGTGGAATACGAGCTTGTGTTTGCTTGCCAGTAGTTCCATTTAGATGTTCACATTTGGACTGTGCAAAGTTTACTGTTAAATGGACACAGCCTTCTCTGGTTATAGATCAGATAAAGTGTGATCTTGGCTTATTTGTGAGCATGCATGCATGCTAATTCTCTCAGGTTCTTTTATTATGTCGTGTCATCCTAATATACATTTGTATAGCTAATAAATTGGGTTATTTTGTTAAAGAATACTTTAGAAAGCATTTCTTTCTCTTAGCTCAAGAGTTTCAAAAGAATCCTTAACCAAAAACCATTTCTGTACCTCAGATTTGCATCCAACTTTTACAGTAAACAGGTGTCAAGATGTGCTGCATGAGATAACCTATCCAGTGTGCAAAACCGATATCAAAGAAGCCCTTGAGCTTAACTCCAGTCATGCTAATGAACCTGAGTGTAAAGCTGAGTGACCAGCTTGGAAAGACTATCAGCTGTTTATTTATAATAGCAGTAATTCCACTCACAGTAAAAACTAATAACTTCAACAAATCATGTCTGTTAGATTATGTCATTAGACAAACCAGTGACAGATTTTGTTCCCCTTCAGTGAATATAAATGGTTTACACACTCATGTTAATATTTATTGGGGTTCGTGCAAAACTGAAACCAAGATCAATTATTTCACCTTTTTTTTCAACAACCTGTAATGTGAAATAGCAACCTAGAAAAATAGAATTGTTTAGATAAAAATAATATAAAATGACAATAACCTGCTTGTCGGCATACTGCTAAACTAATAGCTCTTTATCGCATCTTTCTCTTGCAATAGAGCACTCAGTATTTGTGGCAAGAATCTATCAATAGAGAACTTATTGATTTGGCACATTCCACAGTTATTCAAGTAATTACCCAGCTTTTCTTTTTGTTTTGTGCTGTGGGTCATTTTCCCACTGGAAAGTGAACATTTTCTTTATCTTTAGCCGTACATCAAACGTTCGACTAGAGATAATGCATTTAGCCAAGTTTGGATGGTTTTTGTTAGTTTTTTAAGAAAAAGGACCCCCCACTGGCCACCCTTCTCCATGGCCCAGTCATACAAGAAATATGAGTGATCAAAATTGACACATTTTTTCAACAGTTATTAAAGTCATTCCTGATTATGAACTGTACAGGGTTTTAGGGTACAGTACATCAGATTTTTGAAATTTCTTTCGTGCCCCTGTCCTGATTTTTACATATCAAAAATGACATCCTATACTTCGTCTGTAAGTTGCTAATTTTAATTTTAATGTTGAATTTGGGGTTACTCAGAATTGGTTCAGTGATTGTAGTTGTATGAATTGAATGTAATTTGTTAATATGTTCATTTTAAGCATAATCACATTCCCCCATTATAAAGGGGTATTCGCACTTTTGCAGACAGGTTATTGTATTTTTCCTTTTTTTTATTTTTTTTTTATTTGTATTTTTTTGGCAACACATTACAGCTGGAAAAAGATCAGTTGGACATTTATTTATTTTAATTTTTTTACATCACCAAACAGGGGCATGCTGATTTTATTTTTTTTTATTAACTGTATAGGCATGGCATGGCATGGCACGGCACAGCAACACAATCCCATGCCCGATAATATTCTTAGCAAGGCTCTTAATATTAGACACTGAACTGATTACATGGTATAATCTTACACATAGCATTGTGCATTAGCAAAAGAAAGGGATTGCATCAAGGTGTGGAATGTTGTGATGTCATTACTTTTTGTTTATTGTCCTGCTTGTTTGCCTGAAGCATTATCAGACTTGGTGCATTGACTTGTGCAATGGGAGCATGAGCAATCTGGTTTAGCCTGACGGTTTGCAAAAGAAAGCTTAGTGTTTCTTTTGAAGTTATTACAAATTCACTGAAGAGCGCTGTCTGAAAAAAGGTAGTCTTTCTAATGAAAATGTGATGTCTGTGTTTAGCACACAGTTTATAGGCAGGAAAATGTTACTGTAACCCTTTGAAAAACATTCTAACAATGCATTGTGTAAACTCTTTTTTTAATGCTGTATTTCTTTGACATTATATTTTCTGTCTGTTAAGGTTAGAATTGATATGTGTGCGTTTATACAGTGAAGTGAAAAAGTGCCCCCTTCCTGAGTTTTTATTTTTTTGCATGTTTGTCACACTTTAATGTTTGATATCACACTAATTTAAATAATAGTAAAAGATAACACACGTGAACACAACGTGCGTTTTCTAAATAAAGTTTTTTTTTTTATGAGGGAAAACAAAATCCAAAACTACATGGCCCTGTGTGAAAAAGTGTTTGCCCCCTGTCAAAACTGTGGTTTATCACGCCTGAGTTTTATTATCCTCTAGCCACACCCACGCCTCATTAATGCCACACCTGTTCACAATCAAGAAGTCTCTTAATAGGACCTGCCTGACAAAGTGAAGTAGACCAAAAAAAAATCCTCACATCATGCCGAGATCCAAAGAAATTCAGAAACAAATGAGGAAAAAAGTAATTGAGATCTATCAGTTTGGAGAAGGTTATAAAGCCATTTCTAAAGCTTGGGGACTCCAGCAAACCACAGCGAGAGCCATTATTCACAAATGGCAAAAACATGGAACAGTGGAGAACCTTCCCATTTGGCTGACCAAATTTACCCCAAGAGCACAGCGACGACTCATCCAAGAGGTCAGAAAGACCCCACAACAACATCCAAAGAAATGCAGGCCTCACGTGCCTCAGTTAAGGTCAGTGTTCATGACTCCACCATAAGAAAGAGACTGGGCAAAAATGGTCTGCATTAGGGATGCACCGAATATTCGGCCACCGAAAATTTTCGGCCGTAAATGGCCCAAAAGTGCATTTTCGGTTTTCGGCCGAAAGACGTTGATCACCGAAAAAACACGGCCGAAACAGTTTGTTGTAGTAAACAGAAACCGCGGCCCTGCACGTGCCTGTCTAAAACATGTCTGCAGTGTGAACGTGTTTCAGTATCTCTGAGAAAGACCCACGGACAGCGATTTGCAAAACATGTAATGCCGAAATTTCGTCTGCAAAAACTTTCTCCACGTCGGGTTTAATTTGAAATCCAAACATCCGATCGCTATGCTGAATATCAGAGGAACGCGGCACAGAAAAGCAAAACCCCTCCGAGCATGCGCACTCCGTCTGTGGTGGACGTTTTTGAAAAGGCGAGGAAGTTTCCCAGTGATATTGTTGTATTGTATCTTTAAGCAGTTGCACTTGTTCTGAATGCACTTTGTTTTTATGAAAGAACATATTTAAATTTACAACCTTTCAGCAGGCAAGAGGGCCTGTACATTATTATTTAATGTACACATGAGTGCATTTAAGTTAAACATTTAAGACTACATTTTAATTAATTTTATCCTGTGCATTGTTGCAATGTGCTAAAAATAAATATTTTCATAATTTGTAATTGATTAATTCTTTGAGACTTTAATATTAATTTATGCAATTGAAATGCCTTGATTTTAGTAAGGTTAGTACACAGTCATAGCCATAAATGCAATAATAGTAATAATTGGCATAATTTCTTTCGGTGTTTCGGTTTTTCAGTTTTCGGCCTTGCTTTCCTCCTTTTTCGGTTTTCGGTTTCGGCCAAGAATTTTCATTTCGGTGCATCCCTAGTCTGCATGGCAGAGTTCCAAGACGAAAAAAGCTGCTGCGCAAAAAGAACATAAAGGCTCGTCTGAGTTTTGCCAGAAAACATCTTGATGATCCCCAAGACTTTTGGGAAAATACTCTTTGGACTGACCAGACAAAAGTTGAACTTTTTAACATCATACCAACAGTAAAATATGGTGGTGGTGGTAGTGAGATGCTTTGGGGCTGTTTTGCTGCTTCAGGACCTGGAAGACTTGCTGTGATAAATGGAACCATGAATTCTGCTGTTTACCAAAAAATACTGAAGGAGAATGTCTGGCCATCTGTTCCTGACCTCAAGCTGAAGCAAACTTGTGTTCTGCAGCAAGACATTTAGCCAAAACGCACCAGCAAGTCCACCTCTGAATGGCTGAAGAAAAACTAAATGAAGACTTTAGTGGCCTAGTCAAAGTCCCTTTAATGTGTCTGAAATACAACAATTCTGCATAGATGAGTGAACCAAAATTCCTCCACAGCGCTGTTACAGACTCATTGCAAGTTATCACAAACGCTTGATTGCAGTTGTTGCTGCTAAATGTAGGTTTAGGGGCAAACACTTTTTCACACAGGACCATGTAGTTTTGCATTTTGTTTTCCTTTAATAATATAAACCTTAATTTAAAAAACTGCATGTTGTGTTCTCTTGTGTTATCCTTCACTAATATTTTAATTAGTTTGATGATCTGAAACTTTCAAGTGTGACAAACATGCAAAAAAATAAGAAATCAGGAAGGGGGCCAACACTTTTTTTTTTTTTTTTTTTACACCAATGTATATAATTAGCAAATCTCATAAACCCATGTTTTATTTACACAGAACAGAGAAAGCATGTTAAATGTTTAGAATTAGAAAATTTACCATTTTTAGGAAAAAAATAAGGTAATTTGATGGCTGCAACATACACAAAATATAGACTTTGGTTTATTAAAATGTAAAAATAAAAATGTAGAGAAAACAATATTTTACAAGCAGTCAAGGTCACTCATTGAAAAAGTATGTGGCATCTTTGCATTTCCAGCTTTTCCGTTATATTAAGAATGAGTGGTTTTCCTGTAAAGCTACTGTGAAAGAAACACTTAGTTCTACATTAGAAGTCGTCATTATTGGAAAACATTATTGGAAATTTACAAACCTTTATGCTGGGTGGAAACAAACTGTCAAAAAAAACTATACAGTATAGTTGCATAAATACAAATACTAGCCCACTGTAAAATTTGTAATCAGGTTAGAACACATGAGCTAAAGTAACACAGCATAGAAACACAATATTGGGTACCAATAATGATAAAATTTTTAGTAAATAAATCTTCAAGCAGTTTGGCAAAAAAGAACCGTGTGGTGGGGGTTCATAAATACTTCTGTTATAATGACTTACATAAACAAATTGCATTTTAAGAGACATTCATTTGGTTATCCAGTTGACTCAAAGGATTTACCAACTATACACAGTTGCATAGAGAGTTCAAGAATTGTTGAGAGCGCGCCAGTACTGGAAAAAGGAGCAGCTGAGAAAGCTACCGGTTGCCTACGGTGATTACTGCCTCTTTTCTCGACTCCCACAGTCAGTCCGTCGCCCAGCACCCGTGATATAACGGGTTCGTTGTTGGCTACAGGAAATGAACAAAGACCACCCTGTCCCCCTCCCAGTCTCTCCCACTTTTACTAGGTCTGTGTCCAAGCTTTGATTTCAAGCCGGTCATGCAGCAGGTATCTGTAGCTTAAGGTAATCTGAGTGCAGAGCAAACCCAGAGCTTGGCACTACCACACTTCCCTTGATACCGTCCCATTGTTCCCATGGCACAGAATTAGATGATGAGGGAAATCTAATACATCAGGACCTGTTTTAGTGCTCTTCTATTGGGATAAAAAGGAAAGACTGTCACTGGTTTCTGCTCACTCGGTGGGATCAGAATAAATTTGCCATACAGAGAAAAGACAAGGAAGTTCTGAATGTAGACTCTGATAAACTGAAAGTACTATGTGTAGACCCAGATAATCACTAAACCAGCATGTCCTTAAATTACACCATTGTCAAATAAAGGTTAACTTTTAACTGAGTTGTGATGTTTCTGTGTCTCAGGATAATGTGATCTCAGTAAAGGATATTGATCTGGTGATGTCAGAGGGGCTGGGCATGCGCTACGCTTTCATTGGTCCAATTGAAACTATGCATCTGAATGCACCAAATGGCAAGTATCCATAAACGTACTTATGTAAAAGTATAATGGACAAATCATAGCAGAAAGAGGCCTTGCTTTCCTGTAGGATCTCAGGTAAGAATTAAGAACTTCATACATGTGACAGTTTGCATTACTGTGTGACTCACATGGTTTGTGTGTGTGAGAGAGAGAGAGAGAGAGAGAGAGAGAGAGAGAGAGAGAGAGAGAAAGAAAGAAAGAGACATTGTGGGGACATTTTGGCATTTTTTATATTTAAAAAACGTAAAACCCAAAGGATAGTGTGTGTGTGTGTGTGTGTGTGTGTGTGTGTGTGTGTACGCCACATGTTCGTGGTGAATATCAGAAGGCAGTGTGAAATATGCAGGTTAGCCTTGCTCTGTAAAGTCATGTGAAAACAAGACCCTCTTTTAATGGCTGTTTAAATACTGATCTCTCTGCAGTTGGTCAGTCTGTAAAAGTAACATGGATTTTGATTCGTCTGTTTTTTAATATGGCCCTGAAAACTACAGTCTCATATTAAAATAAAACATTTATATTCCAGTAAAAGTCTGTTAATTCAGGTTGCTGCTTATAAGGGAAGAACTGACCAGATTCTTGTCTTTCTGTTAGAGTCTCCAGTAAGCATCCAAGCCCATCTGATAGTCATTTGAGTCGCACTTCAGAATTCTGTGCAACAAGGATAAAGTATACAAGACACTTAAGAATTAAGTTTGTAAAACCGCTAAGTCATTCTCAACTAAGTCAGTCTAGACCGAACAACAGGTTAGAGCTATTTGGGGTAATAAAAGTTTTGAAGATTTTTTATTTTTTTTTGTTGACATTTTTAGTTTAAAATACGGGAGTTTTTTATAATATAAACCTTTTAAATACATTTGTGTATTATGAAATGTGAAACTATTTAATAAAACACGTTTGGTTCAACATGCAATAAATTATAGCAGGCGTGTAATATGCATCTTCTCTGTACCCTTAGGTCTTGAAGACTACCTTACTCGCTATCGGCAGGGCATGAAGAGAGTTCTATCTAGTTTTGGGCCTGTTCCTGAGTTTGATGGAGAGGCAGCAACTAGAATCAATCAAGTATGTGTAGTCTTTGTTTTTACAGACAAAACCTTTTTTTTATTTTTCCATTTTATTAGATGAGTCTTTGTTGTAACCTTGCCTTTCTTATCCATTCAGGAGATCTGTGAGCTTATCCCAAGTGACCAGGAGCATCTCTCTGCCAGACGAGAAAGACGGGATCAGTTTTTGATGGGTCTGGCTAAGCTTAAGAAATGAATGACTTCTGGTCCCTTACTCATAGTCTCACAAAAAAAGGC
This sequence comes from Silurus meridionalis, assembly GCF_014805685.1. Lineage (NCBI taxonomy): Eukaryota > Metazoa > Chordata > Actinopteri > Siluriformes > Siluridae > Silurus > Silurus meridionalis. Next base: position 12,326,771 of record NC_060886.1, read on the forward strand.
ATTAAAGTTTAACTGAGACAGGAATACTGTTTAACCACCAGGACGTCTGTATTCGGTACATTTGAAACTGAAAACGGACACTATGACTATCAAAAGACTTAATATGATGTTTTGTTTAAAACCCAAACCTGACCCTTCTTACAATTAAAAAAACTAAACTGATGTGTGTTGGTAAATTGTTTTTTTATATGGTGAGTTAGCATTTTTTAATTGCAAGCGTGTTGTTTAGCTACATTTTATCTCCCTTGACTTGAAACTGCCACATGATTTAAGTGTGAGTTGCAGTGAATAAAAGTTGTGATAATTCAACCACAAATCTGACAAAAGTCAAACCAATTCAGACCTTAATTCCTCGAATCAGACATTTTCATGTTATTTTCTTAGAAAAGAAAAATATTTTGTGAATAGCCATAGTTATGCAAAATGTGTGTATTTATTTTAGACATTTTATGAAGATAAGCACACTGTACAGTACTCCTTTTGCAGTGTATAGAAAAGAAGGGTACATAAAGTTTTTTTTTTTTTTATAATGTCATTAAGATGCTGAAGCATGTCTAATATCGAGCCATGTTAGTAATGTTAAGCTCCTATGTCATTTAGGAATTAGTTATATAACAGGCCTGTTGTTGGTTTACCCTGTACTGTAAATGATCCTTTACTATATATTAAGTATCACCTATGTTTTGTTATGTAAAGGCATTTGGGTTTAAAGGTATTAATGGTGTGTACAAGAGAACTGATAGCGAAGCTATGAAAGAGCGATGGTTGAGGCTCCACCCCGAGAGTGCAGGTGCAGCCTGAGAGGCATTAAAGCAGAGGCGCTCACTCCGCCGCTCATTAACCCGCTTTCTGCGCTTTCTGAAGATGTGTGCGCTCTACTGAAGTGTCTATACACAGGTAAGAGGAAACTAAGTACAGCTTCTGCATTCTTATACTGCTTTCTGTTTGTAGCAAACTGATAATATATAAAAGCTTTAAACTCTGTTTTTCTATACCTTTAAAACCTTAATTTCTATTGGGGACCTATTTTCTTCAACTCTGAAAACTGAACACTTGACTTTTTTGAGATTCAGTTTTGTCACTTGTTTAAAAAATCGAAATAACATTAAATATAAAATGGAAGTGCACAGTGAATTCGGCTTAACTGGGTTCATATTTGCGGATAAAATTTCTCCGATGTTTCTTTTATCCGGCAAGTTTCTCAGAGCAGCTCTACACTTGGGGTCTCATCAGATTAGACGGAAAAGATTTCAGACCGCATTTTCTTTATTTATTTTGTATTATCTTTAATTTCTTTATCTGAGAGTGTAAAACTTTTTCGGAAAGTACTTAATCTGGCCCCATTTTCAGTTCAAAATTTCCTTTAAAAGCATGACACACGTATTATGTTTATATTTTATTTTATGTTCTATACTTATTTTATCATTGCTTTAGCTGATTTGTCATTCCTAAGCGCGCATATATATATATATATATATATATATATATATATATATACATACATACATACATATATATATATATATATATATATATATATATATATATATATATATATATATATATATATACACGTGTGTGTGTGTGTGTGTGTGTGTGTGTGTGTGTGTGTGTGTGTGTATATATATATATATATATGTGTATATGTATATTCATTTTATGCTCTCCTTGCCTAAGAATTGCAGTCCCACAGTGCAACACCATAAAATGAATATATGTTATACATACAATTAACGCACATTTAGGTAATTAACCAGTCACTGTTAAAGTAATTGTTGTCTATGATTTCTAGAGAAGAAAGGGAAGGTATCACACTAGTGTGCCTACATGACATTTTATTTATTTTTTGCCCGCAGGTTTAGTGTTCAGCAGCAAGCAAGATGAGTTGGGCAGCACTTTATAGCCAACTAGGAGGAGTGAACAAACACTCCACTAGTCTGGGAAAGATCTGGCTCTCAGTTCTTTTCATTTTTCGCATCACCATCCTGGTGCTGGCCGCCGAAAGCGTCTGGGGAGATGAGCAGTCAGACTTTACTTGCAACACACAGCAGCCAGGTTGCAAAAATGTCTGCTATGACCACTTCTTCCCAGTCTCTCACATCCGTCTCTGGTGCCTACAGCTGATCTTTGTTTCTACCCCGGCTCTAATGGTGGCCATGCACGTGGCGTATCGCAGGCGTGGTGTCAGAAAAGAACTCATTGCATGCAAGGGTGACAAGGCAAAGGAGGAAGACCTGGAGGGTCTGAAGAAGAGACGATTGCCCATTACAGGCTCGTTGTGGTGGACCTACACTTGTAGCCTGTTTTTCAGGCTCCTCTTTGAAGCTGGCTTCATGTACGCCCTCTACTTTGTTTACGATGGCTTCCAGATGCCACGTCTTGTCAAGTGTGAACAGTGGCCTTGTCCAAATAAAGTTGACTGTTTTATATCGCGACCAACAGAGAAGACAGTTTTCACAATTTTCATGGTGGGATCTTCAGCTTTGTGTATTGTGCTCAATGTAGCAGAGCTGGTCTATCTGGTCATTAAGGCATTGATGAGATGCTTATCTAGAACCAAGAGGAGGCATTCATATGCCCACTCATCAGACATGTCTAAAGATGTGGCTCTTTTGCAGAACAAAAAGAATGAGGTGTTGCTTTCATCAGTCTCTGAGTCAATTAATAGCAAATCTGTATAAGATTTCCAGTGTTTTTCACAGGTTTAACTCGATTTATTTTTCCATTGTATGAACAGCGCAAAAATTAAAGAACATTAATGCAATTGTACTATTTCTGTAATATTCCAGTTTGATCTCTTGAGAAAAAGTATTAGGCGTTTGGTGATGAACGTTTAAACACCTTTAGTACTGGTTAAAGTGTGGCCTTGTTTTTATTTACCTTTTTTGTTTACACACTTGTATTCTCATTTGGGGAAAAATCAATGACCCCTAGTGGTCACTAAATACATTACATTTAACATGCCGGCTTGGTTATTCAGTGTGTAGATTTAATATTGTCTAAAAAAAAAAAAAAAAAAATTATTGTCTAATCAGACAGACAGCTTAAAATGCTCTTATACCAATCCAGTCTTTTTTTGCAGGCAGCATAACTTTTGTAGACCGATTGGACGATTTTGAGAGCATTTTTTGCTTACATTTTAACTTCAAATGCAGTGTTTTTTGTTTTGTTTTTTGTAATTTCCATGCTTGGTTAGATATCATTATATTGGCACCAAGTTATATCTTATATAACATCATGTTTTGTTTTAATCTGCATTGGTGCAGGTGATGAATGTGGGTTTTATATCTGCATAAACATTTATGTAAAAGTTGTAATAAGCTGAAATAATTTGCCAATTGTATTACAAGCTGCATTTTTTTTTATTGCATACGAAAACAACATTTGTTAATAGTTGTAAGTTTTGCTGACCTTTTTACAACTTGCCTTAGTGAATGATTGTGTCTACATACTGTATTTTGTCAAATGTTTTTCAAGCTTTTGTGCTTTCTTCTAACCACAACAACAGAGGCTCGCAGTGGACTGGAGGTTCCAGTATGGCAAGGTACATTATCACATCCCTGGTTTGTTTTCCCTTTTCTCAAAACACATGAAAAGCCTTTCATCATTTGGATTGAGTGTTTTTGGGTTCAGGGACAATCCAAAGCTTTAGGCCAGTGGACCTTAATGACTGTACAGATAAAAACACTATAATGTGGAACTTGAACATGTGACAGTTTTTGCCTTGTGTTGTACAATTGCATACAAACCATTATTATATTTTATATACAAGTGAGCAAGTCTGTGTAGCCTATAAAAAAATATTAAAAATTATCAAATTATTATAAAAAAAATACTTGCATGCTGGATGTGTGAGTATGATGGGTTTTGTTTCTCACAGACCGAAAAAAATTGATTTTTAAATAATTAGCCTCACATGGTTTGCAACAGTGACAGGCAGGTTTGGAGTATGTGTGTGTATGGAGCATTAATATTATATATAATCCTCAGAAATCATAGTCATAAATTATCAATAAATAATAATCATATGTACAACCAAATAACCTGAAGACACTTTGTCTCGCGAGCGCAGATAGATTTATTATAACATAAAGAGGTCTGTGAACATGCCAGTGTTTGCCACAGTATATATGTGTATATGAATGTTTGCAGAAATAAATTCAATTTCATTCCGATTTATTTATTTTTGCTTTGAATTAATTTGCATATCCATGACATTGTTGAAAAATTTGCACCATTGGGTCTCTCGCCAACATTTCCTATTAACAGCTATATAAAATCCTAATAAGTCTATTTCTAATGTGTTAGGGGTTTTTTTTTTTAGAGAATTTTATAAATACACGTGTCAGAATGGTCTTAAATAAAGTCATACAGGGAAGAGCAATCATTTTACATTTGGAATCCTACAGTGGTTTTACATTCACCAGTACCATCACATTTCCAAAACATATGCAACTGTAATATCTGAAACAAATCTATCCAAACAATCCAGTTATAACAGTTTCCAGAATGCGTTTGGGGGAGAAACAGTGGGAATTTGTTCTACAGCCGGTGGTCTTTGTGGATCTGAGAACTCATCGGTAAACCAATGGAGGGCGATGTCCTTCAACTTATATTGGGACGTGCACTTAGTTGGATGTGTAGTTATTATGTGCGCTTTATTTCTATAAATAGAAAGGTATCCTGATATTCACCTGTTCAGTAAATGGCGATATGCAGACTTTAACACATGAACTGAAAATACTTATGACATTTTTATAGCAAATTTTTTTTTTTGCTCGCGCGTGTGTGCGTGCGTGAGTGTGTGAGATAAAGCGCGTGTGGCAGGGGGCGTGGTCGCGCGCACCGGGGCTCCTGGCTCTCTTGGTCACTGGTGGTGGTGCGCAGTGAGGCAGGAGAGGGGCGCGATGGCCTGCAGTGGGACTCAGCCGCGCTTCACTAATCACCGACTCCTCACTCGTCTCTTCACTAAACATTAGATGGTTCCGCTCACATCTGACCTCGAGTCCACGCCTGAAAAAGTGTGTGCAAGAATGAACTGAGCGACTCATTTCTTAACAGTTTGGTAAGCCGGGTTTGTAATTTGGGTTTGGGGGAGAGAGGGAAGAGGGGGGAGAGGGGGGGCATCTGCTCAGTCTAATGTTAGTATCAGTGAAATTCTGCAGCTCCTTTTGGCATCTCCAACTTCAAGAATGTCTAAACACATAGTTACTTTCTGAATCATTTTTAAGTCCGTGGCCTACATGGCTTTTAACCATGTTTAGTTGAATGCCACTAAAAGAAAAATTGATAGAAAAGTATTTATATTTTCGCCATACAGAAAGGGAACAAAAGGAAATCTAGCACAGTCCGTTTTGACATAACGAGCTCTGTTTCATCTCTACTGTGAAAAAGCTTCTAGATTCTTGGTATTATTGATTTATTATAATTTATTTTATAATTGATGTAATGATTAAATTACCAAAACTAATAATGCTAAATTGTTGGCAAATGATTTTGTGGAGTCCAGCAATCAATTAAAACAAACAAAATATTATTGATTTATTTAAATATAAATAAATGTATTTCTGCTTGTTTAGAAACAAAATATTTTAAAGACAGATAAAAATAGCTACTAGTTATATTACTATTAATACTACTACTACTTTCACCACTTTTATTAATAATAATAATAATTACATTGATTTAATATACACACTTACAGCTTTATTCGTTTATTTAAAGGACCCTGTTCTGTTCTGTTCTGTTCTGCTCTGTTCAGCTAAAGTAAACTAGATCTAAGCAGTTTTATTCCTTGCTAGACGGAGGGTACTCAAGTCCAGAGGTATGAAAGTCTGCTTTGGAAAGATGCCTCAATTCACATTAGAAACATTTCTAATGCAGTTCTTACTATGATTCACTTCAAATATTAAAGGAACACAGAATAGTTTTCAGGGCTTGTCAATATACAGTCTATACTGACACCAAGCAAGAAAATGTAAAAGAATAAGTGAAATTAAAGAAAGGCTGCATGTTTGCATTCTACATTGCAAAACTTAGTTGATAGATTTGCTTGTTGCATAGTTGATTTGATCTTATATATTTTTTCAGCAATATTCAGAGACTTCTGTAAGTAACAAAGTGCTTCCCTGTATATTCTCAAATATACAATATATATATAAATATATAAATTATTTTATTCTAAAATTGTTTGACAACTATAAAATGTTGATGCTGATTCAGATTGAGATAATAATACTAGAGGATGGTGTTTGAGAAATATTTACAATATAGTGGTGTAAGTGAGGGGTAGGTATGTCATCATAATTATCATAATTGTGTAATATCTTTTAAAATGTACTAAATTCTATTAGTGCATATAATTCTGGGAGGAATGTCCTGTATGGCTCTCCACAGCAATGTCTATTCAGTGCGCTCACATGTTTTCGAACATTATAGTGTCGATCTCAGCACATACCTGCTGAGCAGTGAGGCGAGCAGGTGAGAGAGTAGTGCACTGTCTGTATGTCTGTGATGATATAATATCCGTATGTGTGTGTGTGTGTGTGTATATATATATATATATATATATATATATATATATATATATATATATATATATATATATATATATATATATATATATATGTGTGTGTGTGTGTGTGTGTGTGTGTGTGTGTGTGTGTGTGGAAAAAAACAAGAGAAAGCATGCAGGAGAAGGAGAGAAAGTGCATGCCAAACTTATAATTACTCTTAATTACTGAAACTCTTTTAGGACAATGAAATAGAAAAAATAGACTTGTATATCTTTATTCTTTTGGACTTGTTAATCTTTGTTTGGTTGTCTAAACAGTGACTGCTTGAACAGAACCACAATTTATGCAGAGATGGGAAATGCTATGTGAATTAGTGTGGAATGATTATGTAAGTCCAATTTGCCGAAATTATTCACTGCTTTTAGTATTAGCACAATCAGTTAAGTTTATGTTCAGCTCATATTCATGTATAATTTAACACAGGTTCATTTGACTTTTTTTTCCCTTTCCTGACTATTTTCCTCTCTCCTTGGGCATTTTCACTCCAGACTGTACTTTCTTTTTAGGTTAGAAATCGTGAAGCATGGGTGACTGGAGCTTTCTTGGAAGGCTGTTGGAGAATGCACAAGAACACTCTACGGTAATTGGCAAAGTCTGGCTGACTGTCCTCTTCATCTTTAGGATCCTGGTTTTGGGGGCAGCAGCAGAAGAAGTCTGGGGTGACGAACAGTCGGACTTTACCTGTAACACTCAGCAGCCCGGTTGTGAAAATGTTTGTTATGATGAGGCCTTTCCCATTTCACATATCCGTTACTGGGTGCTGCAGATCATCTTTGTGTCCACGCCAACGCTCATTTACCTGGGACACATACTGCACATCATCCGTATGGAGGATAAGCACAAAGAGAAGGAGGAGTTGCTGCTGAAGGCACTAGGACATCCTGACGAGAAAAACCTTTATAGAAATGGGGAGGGTGAAAGAGGAGGTGCGAAAAAGGAAAAAACACCAATCAGAGACGAGCATGGCAAAATCCGCATCAGGGGTGCCTTGTTGCGCACATACGTCTTCAACATCATTTTCAAGACTCTGTTTGAGGTGGGTTTCATTTTAGGTCAGTATTTTCTCTATGGTTTCAAGCTCAAGCCACTGTATAAGTGTGCACGGTGGCCCTGCCCCAACACTGTGGACTGCTTCCTGTCCAGACCCACAGAGAAAACCATCTTCATTTTGTTCATGCTTGTGGTGGCTTGCGTGTCCCTTGTGCTGAATTTATTAGAAATTTATCATCTAGGATGGAAGAAAATTAAACAGGGTGTCAGCAGTGAATACAACCCTGGGCAAGAGTCACTAGCCCATACTGACATGGTGGAGACAGGAGCCATGCCTGCTGCCTCCAGAACTGACCCTGCTAGCCTTTCCTATCCTCCCAAATATACCAGTTTGGCAGCAGGTAGTGCAACCTTCCTCCAGCCTGGGTCAGTTCCTGTAACAACAGAGTATAAGATTGATCCTTTGCATGAGGAGCCAAATTCTTTCTACATCAGCAGCAACAACCACAGGCTGGCTGCTGAGCAGAACTGGGCCAATTTGGCCACTGAACAACAAACCATGGAAAAGAAGGCCATTGGTCCCTCTACTTCTTCCTCCTTCTCTGCCTCTTCCTCTGATAACGAGCAGCGACCCAGAGACGTTGCAGCCGCTACCAGCATTCCCAGCTCAAGTGGTGGCCTTTTGAGTAGTGGGATGTGTGAGCCAGAGGAGACTCACGTCACCACTACGGTGGAGATGCACGAGCCACCAAGCATGTTTACTGAGCACCGGTGCATGAGCAGAGCAAGCAAAACAAGCAGCATTAGAGCAAGGCACAATGATCTGGCTGTCTAATAACCCTAATTGCAAAGCTGATGCAGGAAATGCAAAAAACATAATGTGAAAATATAAATGAGAGTCAGGATTCTGGACGTTATCTAGGGGGATTAAACAAACATAAAACCCTGACAGCTGTGCAATCAGTGAGTTGTGGTGTTGATATATAGCACTTGAATGGTGTCTGATGTTATGTGGCAGTTCAGTGATATGATAAAAGAGAGCTTGTTCAGTTCACGTTTTTTGTTAAAACATTGAAACACTTCAATAGTAATATATGTACACCTGCTCATTAATCATGTAAACCTGCTCATTAATGCAATTATCCAATCATGTGGCAGCAGATTAAGAGTCTAATTAAGTGTTTATATTAGAATAGGAAGAACATTTATCTCAGCCACTTTGACCACAGCATGACTGTCAATGCTAGATGACCTGGTTTAAATATGTCAGAAACGGCAGATCACCTGAGAGTTTCGCATACAAGTGTCTCAAGAGTTTACATAGAATGCTGTAAAAAAAAAAAACTTCCAGTGAGCAGCAGATCTGCATGTAAAAATACCTGGTTTGATGAGAATGTTTTGATTAGAATGAGAATGATGTGAAGCAAAAAAACAACAAAAAAAACCCCATATTGGCTTCTCTCCTATTAGACAAGGACAGCTATCTAAGGCTACATTAAAAAACTGCAAAAAAAATTAGAGGATTGAAAAATGTTGGTAAGCCTGCACCCACCATAGCCTCAGATACCTGATTTTCACGTGTTAATTCTGGTGACTGTTGAACATAAACAGGCTTTGTTGTAACACTGGGATGAACTGAGATGCTTTTCTGCTCACCATGGTTGTAAAGAGTAGCTAAGTTTCTGTAGCCTTTCTGTCAGTGCAAAACAGTTTCAAACAACTTCTCTTCTGATTACTCTCAACAACAAGTCATTTCTGCATGCCTAATTGCCACACACTTGATGTCATTTGTTTTTCACATCACAATTTCTTAAATATTCATTGCAGCCGCTCTGGCATCACAACCTTTACCTTGTTCTGCCCCAGTTTATTGACTGTGATTGTATATGTGTATTATAACATCTGAGCATGAAGCTTTGGAGCGAAATCTTGGAAATATAAATCATTTACCAGACTTTAAATCAAAAGCTTGGTATTCAGAATTGATAAGAGGCAATGATCTACTGCATTGCTTAAATAGGATATTTCATTTAAAAGAGTTGGTTTTAAACTGATTGTCAGTAATACCAGTGGTCTTTTTCTTTTGTTTAATGGTTTCAGAGCTTTAATTTAATTAGCACTGCTACACAGTTTCAGTAGATGAAAAATAACTAAATACCAATCTTTTAAACTACATTTCAACTTATTTCTTCAAAATTCTTACCTATTGCTAAACCTAGTACATTATTCAGCCCTAGATCATTGAAATATAACTATATTTCAATTCAATGTACGATAAAATTACATTCAGGTTAAAATATATGGAACACGACAAGCTTTTAGTTTTTAAATCTTTTACTGTAGAAGACCTGTTTATAATCTCTTGAAGCCAGCATCTGCCTCTGCATTTGAATGCTTTGTGAACTGACAATTCAGTTAATTGTAGTTTTCTGTCTGAATAAGAACACGTTGGTTTTTTTTGTTTTGTTTTTTTGCACAGTGTAACTGATCTATAAATTTGATGCTACACTTCTAGATTAGTTTGGAGAGTTTTAACATATCTTTCAGTTTGTCTTCAGATACACATGATAGTTTTACTGCATTTAATGTACAATGTAATGTGAATACAGTGGTACACATGCAATTTAACATTTCCTTTTGAGTTTATTTATGACAAAATGCTGTTTTTTAAAAGGAATTGGTTGAAAATGATATTTATTTCAGACTTTCTTATAGGCATTTTGTAATTGGGAAAAAATGCTTAAAGGACTTTTACTGTCCTACTCATTAGTGACTGCTGCAGCTGTTTAAATGCTTTAAATTATTAACCTGACAAATATGGCCATCACTCAGAACTAGTGAAAAACACTTAGACATTTAAAGGACTGAATCTCTAACTCTATATTCATTACCTTTTAAACATAAACTTAAAATAAATAATTACAAAAATGATATATTAAAATAAAAGGCCTGATCAACACTTTTACTTATGGCAGCACTAAAAGCATTTTACTTTTATTAAATCAAAGCATTTCCAGATGTATGTAATTTATTTTTGCCCCACTGTAATGTACAATGTACTGTGTTGCTATTTCTTGGTCCTTAAAGTTTACATTTTAGTAAATATTTGAAGATTTGCACATATGAGTAAAACACACTGTTCAGTGAAAAAAAAAAGGATCCTTAAAGGAAAATGTCTTAATAATATTGTGTTACAGACAGTATTTCTCAAATTAAATGACTTCAAATGGGGTTAAAACAATCTCGTAGGTTGCAGCCATACATTTAGCATGTTTTAGTTTTAAAACTGTTAGCCTTAAAGGCACACAAAAATGGATTTTTACAAAGGTTACCACCAATTTCCATTTAAACCAGTAAGCACTATACTTAGCTGCAGCATTTTACTTTACCGTTCATTTGTAAATGATTGGATTATCTCATTCAGAGCAAGATTACTTTGACCAGTCAGGGAAATGAACCCCAAACATACAGTCAGAACAGTAGCCTATTTAAAAGAAGTGCCTTGAGATATACTTTCTGATATACAAACACGTTGATGTAAATGTACATTTACCTCAATTGTTTACAAAACTCTTACTGAATAAACTTTTTGTACAATACAAATTGATGTTCGACGCAATTTTTAAGTAGCTAAGTGATCATGTTCGGACTTTGAGGAACGGATTCCATGCAATGACACTGTCAAGGGAGATAGAACCTATCAGCTTATATTTAAGTGCATACAGAGTGAGGGATGAACTCAGAGTTCAAAAGCATTAAGTGCAGGTCATCACGCAGATGGCTAAAGTATAGTACATTATAGTCAAAATATAAAAAAATATTCCTTGTTTGATTTTGTTCTACATAATAGCAGAAGTTATAGACATGCCATTTGAATACATCTTTTTAAAGAGCAGGCACTCATCAGCCTATAACTGTTAGACTTATCATTACATGACATCAAATTCCACAAGGCGATGTGAGGGTTAAGGTCATCATAGTAAATTGGGAAGGAGGCAAATATGTCACAGTACTATCACACACTTTGCTCTTCACACATGTGCCAGCAAATCAGTGAAATCAAGTAGCAAAAGTTTTAACATTGTATAACCCGACACAGGAAAATCTTACTTTGTACATTAATGAGCCTCTCTATTTATACTCTTACAACCTGGAACTAAAATACATTTTATTAACATTTATCCAACTGATGATTGTAAAATTCTTTTAGCTTTCTTGACCCTTATTGATGCCTGTTCATTTTGGCACAATTGGTAAAGCCATTTTAGATTAAACCTTGCTTTGTGTCTGAGCTATAGTAAGCTGAACATCACTCTAACTCATAACTCTTGGTTATTTCTCTGACTAAAGTCCTTCTTACCAGGTCAATGTCACAGTAGTGCCATATTCTATTTATCAATTAAAGAAAATCTAAAGTTTTGGATTTGGATAAGAGTTTAATCATTTTCTATTTTGTCCTGGACTTTTAAAAATAAGTTTATTTATGTAATTTAACCTCAGGCAACTTGATGTAGTGTTATCAGCAATTTGAGTTTTAATAAATGATTAGTTTATTAATAATTTGGTTTTAAATAAGTATTAATTCATCTTACAGTAATGCACAGGATCCTTTGGATCTTTTCAGAACCTTTTTCTTATTCCAACTGCTGGAAACCATACTGTTATCCAATCTCTGATCATGTTATCTAATTAAACCAGAGGATGCGCCTATACTGACACCCACCCCTTCTTTGTGCCGCTCAACATATGACTATGTTCTACATAGTTATCTGCTCACTCACATATACTCATACAACAACTTCACTGGATTTAAATATCATAACCCAACAGAGAACAATACAAACAGAGACATCATGAGCTGCTACTGCAAAATACATGATATTTCTTAGTGTTTTCAGTACTAGCCTCTCTTTCCCATGTTTCATGTGGTCAGTGTCTAGACACCTAGGAAAGAACAAGAGCCCACAGTTATTTTAAGACCGCTGGATTAAGACAACGATGTTCATAGTAAAGAGTAGTGAATCATAGTTCTTCCGGACATATAGCTACATATTTTGCTGACTTTTCAAACAATGTATGAGAAACCATGAAAGAAAACAGGAAACCCCCAAAAAATTAGGAAAGAGCAAAAAGTTCATTTAGAAAGAGAACAGTGAAGCAAAATTATCAATGTCGGGTGGGGGATAAGGACCTGAGCTGTGGATAGATGATGATAAGTAGGGGGTGTTGTATTCAGTAGCTGCAGTGTGTCATGCGATGACCTGTCTGTTAGTGATAGCTATGAAGAGAAGTGTCCATGTGGGGCTGTGTAGCTCCAGCCCTAAGATTTAAACACATTGGAAGAACACAAGTTATTTATAGCTTTTAATCAACAAGCAAATTCAGTCCAGGCCCCTGCCTCCCTGTGTTTATTCCAGGAAAGCTTTTCAAATTATAAACCCTTTATCTGTACTAGTCTAAAATGTTCATCTATTATTATTAGCTTTCCTATAATAAAGATCATAGGAAACTTCAAAAGCCTATAATAGCCTATTATTATGAGCCTATTATACAATACTATTATTTAAAATCAGAATTATTTCTGATTCTGGGTTAAATCTGCAACCAGATACTACAAATCACTGATACTGCCTATCAGTTTCAAATCTGAAGGATCCAATAATGATTTGTCAACATACTATGCATAAATAGTAGATGATGTCATTCATGTATAGAAAAAAATAATGTATTAAAAAAATAAGGAAATTAAAGAATAAATTAATGAACTTGCAACCAATGTAGATATACTGCATTCCTAATTTCATCTCAAACTCAACACTCTTGCTACTGGCAAGCAGTGATTTTGCTGTCCTTGGCAGGTCTGGGTGTGAATTTTGTAGCAAAATTTTTAACAAAGAATCCACTGCATTGTGTTTTATATGAAATTTATTTATCCACTGCACAGTGGAATGAATGGAGTAAATAGAGTGGTATGCTATTGCTGCTCTGAAACCATCAATACAGAACATTGTATTCAGCAGTCTTTGTGTCCTATGCAAGGCTTTTACAGTGAAATCATATAGAAAGTTGGTGATGATTTTTGGGGAATTAAGTTTTCGGGGGCCTCCTAGAATGTACACGCTTCAACGATATCCTTATTAAATTTTTCTAATGTAGTTGAGATACTGTTATTTCTTTGTCACCATGAAACAGTTTGCTAAAGTTTTATTAAGAACATTGTATAATCTGTTACTTCAAAATCCTCAAAATAATGCGGTTAAAATATTCTAGCTTTGTTAAACATATCGAATTATGAGTAAATTTTATAAGAATACATTCGTCATGTCCTTTCTCATTTATGTTCTTATAAAGTTTTACTAATGTCGCTGAGATAATGTTCTTCTTTGTTATCATGAGTGTGCTAATGGTTTATTATAAATATTGTATAGAATAACATACACATACATTTTACAAGAATACTGTATTGTATGTTACCTCAACAGAGGTGGCAAATGTACACACATCCTTCACTTAAGTAGAAGTACAGATACTCATGTTTTAAAATACTCTGGTAAAAGTTGAAGTACTGATTCTACTGAAGTAAAGAATTATGGGCTGTGACATGAACTTAAGTAAAAAGTAGCCATTATTACTATCTGTTTTAGTGCCACGCTGGTAACTGAACCTTACATCATATTGCTATCAGGGCTGTCAATCGATTAAAATATTTAACCCTGATTAATCGCATGATTATTGCATGATTATTAAAACATGTTTATCTGTTCTAAATTAAACTTTGAATAATACTTTCAAGTTTTTAATACTCTAATCAACATAGGCCTGGACAAATATGGATGCTTTATGCAAATGTATGTTTATTATTAGTGAAACCAAACTTAACATAGAGCATAAAGACAAAATATTCCTATAAATGTTTTAAAGTAATTATGGTGTTTTAAATAACGGAAATCATCAAGACACCAAACTGAACTTTTCCACACAGTGGGTTAATGAGATGATACCCTAGAAACAGTATCTCTTCTAACTTTCATACGGATTTCATAATCAAAGAATATTCGTTTTTGATGTAAATTTTCAGTAGACATTTCAAGCTTTCTATACATATATTTATTATGTTTGTGAGGAAAGTATTTACTGAGATTCAGGTTGTTTTATTTATGTATGTGTCTGTGAAGAGAGACGACAGAAACGTCTGAGAGCGCCCCCTGTCTATTTTCTTAATTTTACAACAGCACAGCATTTTGTTGTTATTATGGGTGTATACAAATAAACATAGACCTTTTACAGATTCAAATTATGTATTGCTCTTATCTGTACGATCATAAAAAATAGAGTAATTGAACATTTAGGCGTTTATTAGGAAAAAATGCCTCAGAATGTGCCGGTGCGTTTGAGTACCCCAGACGTTTCATTATGTGCATCATGGTGGATTTTGGTGTTTGATTTAATATAATAGAATAGCCTTTATTTGTCACATATACATTACAGCACAGTGAAATTTGTTCTTCACATATCCCAGCCGGCTTGGAAGCTGGGGTCAGAGCGCAGGGTCAGCCATGATACAGTGCCCCTGGAGCACAGATGGTTAAGGGCCTTGCTCAAGGGCCCAAGAGCGGCAGCTTGGCGATACCGCGGCTTGAACCCCCAATCTTCCGATCAGAATCCAGCACCTTAACCACTGGAGATTTGAGACTTGGCATATCAGTAAAACTAATGTTTACTGATGAATTTTTATTTTCAGTGGAGTTAAATTTTTTATTTGTTTTATATCTAAACTCCAGTCTGAACATCCACCATGCAGAACACAAGCAGAGAAAATATGATGATGATCAGGTGATCAGGAATGTCCCTGCTCTGTCATGTTTACATCACTGACTCCCTCTGTCTCATCTACATGAGCTATACTTCTTGTTGCCTTCTGCATTGCTCATTGTTATCTTCATAAATTAGACTACTTCAGTGGTGTGTGAGAAAGAGGAAATGATACACCAGTGGCAGATTGAAAATGACAGGAAATCAGTTCATGGGCTGAAAATGGTGCACAATGAGAAGAATTTTTTTTTACATTTAACCAAATATATTAAAACTAAAGTAACAAGCCTGTTTTGAAATGCAATAAGTAAAAGTAAAAAGTTGTCTGAAAGATAGTGTAGTAATTTTAACTGATACCAGAAAAATCTACTTAAGTACAGTAACAAAGTATTTGTACTTCATCACTTCCAAACCTCTGTACCTCAAGAACATTTACAAAACATCCTTAAAATGTTAGTTAAAATGTGATATCTTTGTTTACACTTAACATTATAGGATCATTATTTGAAATAATAAAAAAGACATCTTAAAACATTCTTTTAATATTACATTTAAATGTTTTTTTTCAACCAAACTTGAATGGAATGTTAGCTAAAGTTTCCTGTTAGCAGTGACAGCATTTGCATTTGTTATACCAGTTTTTGTTCTTGCTACTCTGTGTTCAATTTAAAATCTGGTCACATGCAATCAGTGATGTAATCAGTAAGTCATTAGAGTGATTCATTATACGGTCAAGTTGCACTACCATGCATCCTGTACATTTATGTAGCCATGGGCAATCATTTTTATGTCTAATATTGTTAATTTAAATGTTATTGATCTGAAATGCAGGAACTACCAAAAAGTGTTGTAACAAAAAATGTGAGAAATGCAGTTGTCAACCATTCTGGTCCCTCTCTGAACTGTGCAGTTGAACTTTCTTTTCAGTTGAACCCGCACACACACACACACACACACACACACACACACACACACACACAGCAACCCTCCCTCCCTCCCTCACCCACACTTTCTGTTGTTTTATATTTAAATGGTGAGGTTAGTTCATATGTGATTCTGAAAGGATTTATTAAATAGGAGCAGGTTGAATCGCCCCCTATAGTCTGCCCTTGTTTCAGCCATGGCTTGTCCCCAGTTGACCCTGCTGAGAGCAGCACTTTCTTTATGTGCCATGAAAGGTTTGGGGATTGAGCCCAGACAAAAAAAAACCTATGAGGGTCAAAAAATGTTTTTACTCCCACCCGCCCTCATGCAAACCTGGCTGTGTGCTCGCTTTAACTTTAAATCAATAGAACAAGTTATTGAAGTCTGGCCAAAAAAGTGTTAAAACAGTGTACTAATGTACAAACACAATCATTCAGCTTTCTTATACTGTCTTTACAAATTCTGCACTCTGACACTGTGAGTCTCTCACCGATGTGAAGGACAACAGCTACCCCAGATCTGCATTACACAGGTACATTAACATCCCCCCCCCCACACACACACACACTAACTCCACATTATTGATAAAAATGCCTAAAATAGCAAACAGCTTTAAGCCTTTGATAAAGTAAAAACTTTATCACTGCACTACATATTACTGAACATTTTAGTTTTGCTTTTGAAACTGGATTGTCCATTTTGTGTTGTATTGTGAATGTGCTGGAGATTTGTGAGGGTCTCTCACACTTGCACATTGCTTCACATAGACTAGAATTCAGGCACTTCTCAGGCTCACCACTTGCAATTCAGATATCAGTTGATACAATCCCCAGGTTAAAACGTTTTGGAATAAATAAAGTCTGGACCACAAGAGAGAAAAAGACCAAATCAGCATTTAAGATGTAGAGTTAATAAAGAACCAAGTTTTCAGTTGTTGTATGGTGTGATAAAAGGATTTCTACAGTTTGCCAATGTAAAGAAAGGTATCTAAACATACCTAAAGTTTTTATTCGTTTTGCTGGAAAAACTCAGTGTGTATATTGTCTTTTAAAATTTGTTTTAGTGAATACACAACAAAAAGACTTAAAGGTCATTTGTACACACCACATCAAGGTCACATGCCTGCACAAGCATTTCCACACCTCTTGCTCCTTCTTCACACACTCTTCAGCATTCCATGACCATCTATAAATAACACACAGGGAACTCAGAACACCATAAAGGTAACCAACGAGGTTGCAGTAACACTGTATATTGAGTACAATATAAACATCACTGGCAGGTTTAATGATAATAGAACAGTTTGGTGATATCTTGGAACTGAACCTTTTGGTCCAACATATATACATCAGGTTTATTGATATTTCAATTAATCAAATGATTTGTCAATGAATCTATCTAAAGAGAAAAGAGTAAAAGAAAATACTATAAGACAAACGGTCACTTACATAGGAACAGTTCTGATATTCTCTTATATTTTCTGAGATAATCAAATGTTATTTCTCTTTTCATAATATATTTTTACTGTTAAGCCAGGTGCTATAGCATATCTTAGATTGATATTTTCAGTTTAAAACAAGATGAGCTTTTAATGAAATTTTATTTGTACAGTGTTTTAACAATGGACATAGTCAGAAATAAACATACTGTGAATATACATTTAAAACATTAAAATTAGTCCCTATATATCTATTTATAATAAGCAACCCAGAGGTAACAGTGGCAAGGACAACTCCCTGAGATGGTATGAAGAAGAAACCTTTAGAGGAATTAGACTTAAAAGAGCTCATTCTCATCTGGGTGATACAAATTTATTACAGTTCCCATATTGTTCAGTGATGGCCATTTAAATAGAAAACTGTTAACTGCAATGGCAGCCCTAAGTCATTGGAGCAAACTGTTTATTATTATTATTATTATTATTATTATTATTATTCTTTTTCATCCTAATGGTTCTTGAGTCAAAACTCTCCCCAGTACCTTCATGGATCTTTAGACTGTTTAAGTGGCAACATCCTCAGCTGCACTTAGTGGTCTTTAAATGCAGAAAACTCCATTTAGAGGAAGGGCATCAGAATGAATCACACAGGTCTGAAAAGAAAAAGGGACACGGTCACTGATACATCAGGACCATGTTTAATGAGAGAAAGAGAGAGAGGGAGAGATAGAAATGAGAAACATAGATTATTACAACAGATGGCTTGTGTCCATTTAGTGCATATTGTGTATTGAGTTGTGATGCATTCATGCATATAATTTTTATTTCATTGCAAAAATCATTTACAGCTACCACAATTTACTCCTATTTTATTAACATTGCAGTAAATAATATTGTATGATTTTCCAACGGAAATAATTTTTTATTAGAAATTAATCTAAGCAAACCTCCAACATTTCATTGGATATCCATGAGGTATTCCAGAGGTGATTAAATATGGCATCATAATAAAGCCCATGCTAACCTTGAAATATCACAAGGCAAGGTCATTTAAGTTTATTTTTATAACACATTTCGTACACCAAGGTCATTCAAGACTCTTTACATGAAAGAAAATGAAAACAGAAATAAAGATTACATGAATTAATATTATTTTATATTATTAGAATATAAAAATGCAGTAAAAAGCAAGTCTCAACTCAACCCTAACCATTGATCATATGTAGACACAAGAGAATATTAATGGGTTGAAAAATGGCAACATTTGCGGCCATTCTACGATTTTTAAATTCATTATGTGTAGCATAAAAGCTGAATACTGTTTCACTGTGTTTACTTATGAGTATAGTTATTATTAGCTGTCTTGTACCTGTGTATTTTTGAGAGCTATGAGGTTTATATTCTTTGAGCATTTAAGGAATGTTAATAAAATATACTGGGCTTATCCATTTAGTGATTTACAGAGTAAATGGAACACTTTATAATATATTATGTAGTTCGTGTTTTAGATCTGAAGTGATCTTTTCTCGTTGTTCTGGGTAAAAATTCCTAAAGCACTATTTTGAACAAACCCCAGTTGTGTAACTGGAAAATTGATTTATAAAACTGCTACGGTTGGTATCTCCATGTTTAGTTTTAATACATAATACATGAAAACACAACTCAATTCAAAGATTTAAGATAATAGAAGGCTGATTAGTGATTGATGGGTTTAGGTATGTATTAACTTCGAGATGGTCTATTTTGGTGCCAACACGTAAATGTCTTATTTAATTGAATAACATTTCATTTCTTTATGTGCTTTACATAACAGAGCTCCCCCTCCCTCTCTATACACATTACATACATTAAGAGGTTATTATTCAGTGAGAGAGCAAAGTTCACTATATGGCCAAAAGTATTTGCACCTTCTCCAAACTGTTGCCACATTTGGTGGACACTGTTATATAAGATGTCTGTGTGCTGCACCATCATGGTTTGCCTTCACTGGATCTTGATTTCCAAGGTTCATGTGGAGAACTTAAACGGCCCGCATATAGCCCGAACATCTCGCTGAATAAGCACAAATCTCTGATTATATATTCGAAGATCTAATAGAAAGCCTTACCAGACATTCAGGTCACTGTAACAGCAAAGGTGGGGAGAAACGCCATATTCAGGTCCTCATGTGTTTAGAATAAAATGTTCAACAAAGTCTACATACTTTTGGCCATAAATAGTGTTCTATATATAGACTGAAACAAGTGGCCAATAAACTAATCTCTGAATGTTTGCGCATGTTCTATCTATCCTATGAGATTCAAAACTGCCAATGGATACAATAAATCAAAAAAGTGGCAAATTACACTGCTCACAAAATTTACTCACCATATTGCTGTACAGCGAATTTCAGTCTAGTCCAAATGTCCAGTGCTGCATGTTACCTACAAACCCCCTGGAACTCCTGTCCATTTTTATTAAATTATGTAAATACATATAGTGAAAATTGAGATACAGTTTAAAATGTTTCTTTTCTTACTTTGACTCCCAGGAATATTTTATCTTTTTAAATATCTGAATTTACATTTTTTCTAACTAAATAAATAAAACAAAAAGGGGTGATTGAGGTACTCTTGCAAGCCAAATTGTAAAACAAATCTACTTCAGTTGTGATGTTTGATTATCAGAGCAGGAGGAGATTGGCTGTAAGTCTTCTGAACCATGTGTTGTATCCGATCAGTCAATACAGGTGCAGGTTCCTCTGGTTTGAAGCAAACTTGCCAAATTTCAAAACAACTGATTTTTTATACAGTATGAGGGTCATTAAATCACTGAAATTCCAAAAGGTTGTCATTGCAAAATAAAGAAAATGACTTTTAATTGGTTGGTAAAAAAATAGAATTTATAAAAACAGACAATGAAAACATAAAACCATTTAACATATAAAGCTGTTTCTTCCTTCCATCTATAAGAAATATTTAGTTTTTTTTCTTCAATGATCAAAACTGCCCCTTTGCAGATATAAAATTTTTCCAATCACAAATTCCATTAGTGTACAGTACATATGTTCTGTTCTACCATTAACAAAATGCCACCGTGGAATCGACACCGCACTTTGCGTCAAGTGCTTTGTTTATTTCAAATGTAATAAAGAAACATCCAAACGTCATTAAAGTTGGAAGGGGGGGGGAAAAAGCCGATACACATTGGGATAAAAAAAAACAAACAAAGGTTTAGAGAATGGATTGTTGAAAAGAATAGTCACACTAAACGTTTAATACCAACAGAAAGCCTGCTTCAGTTAAACCTGCTCTGCATGCCACCCAACCTCCAAAAGAACAGGTGGAGAGAGAGAGAGAGAGAGAGAGAGAGAGAGAGAGAGAGAGAGAGAGAGAGAGAGAGAAAGACAGACACAGATGGGTGGTCAAGGGCTGCGGCAGGTTTTAATGCTATTAATGAATTGAGAGAAATGGCACAACTTACACACAAGCGTGCGCACACGCGCGCGCGCACGCACACACACACACACACACACACAGAGTCCTGCCATA
This sequence comes from Silurus meridionalis, assembly GCF_014805685.1. Taxonomy (NCBI): domain Eukaryota; kingdom Metazoa; phylum Chordata; class Actinopteri; order Siluriformes; family Siluridae; genus Silurus; species Silurus meridionalis. The sequence continues at coordinate 12,348,040 of NC_060886.1, forward strand.
AGGACTCCAATATATCACAAACCGCAATAAATAAATATTTTTTTTCTTAACAAGCCTTGTTGGATTTGTGTTGAGGATGGTTTCCTTTATTTTATTTATCTATAGTATTTCAATGGTTTTTGTTTTAAACACACACCCTCGGGCACACGCGCACGCACACACACTTACTTCACCTTTTTCTAACAATATTTTCAGAAATATTTACAGACCACAGCAGCCCAATCTGGGCATCGTAGTTAATGCTACATCACATACACACAATTTCCTAACAAATGAAAAAACAACAAAAAATTGTATACAAAAAAAAAAAAAAAAAAGAAAAAAAAAAAAGCAGCAGTCTGTGGGTTGCTTCTCACGTAAAGCACCAATCATCAGACCAAGTCTTCTGGAAACACTGACTAAGAAATCAGTATTAAGCCTGAAACCCCCTCAAGTATACAGTATTCGCTTTGCTTATAACTGTAATGGGATCAGAGTGTTTAAAGGGAAAGTGACATGTAATGCAGAGGGTGCTATGGTGGCATACAAGGCCTCAGTTCCACTTTGAACTAAATTCCCTCCTCTTCATGACCACTTTCTCTGTAGATATCCCTCACCAGAAGGACTTGAGTTAATAGGCTCTCCAGCACATACTTTTCTAGGGGATTTGAACTGAACCATCGAGGACTGTCTGATGTGGAGGATTCCTCTGGCTTCATATAGAAGAAATCTGTCCTCTGCCTCACTGCCTCAGGGCTAGGAAAAACAAACAATTCATCTTAGACATTTTTTAAAACTATATCCAAAATATATACAGTATTTCCAGCAAAAAAACTAAAGTTTTATATACCGTAATTTGCGGACTATTAAACGCACCCAAATATAAGCCCCACCCACTGAATTTGACAAAAGATTTTTATTTTGAACATAAATACGCCGCACCTGTCTATAAGCCGCAGGTGCCTACATTACTTTGCCTACAAACTTATGAACTTTACACAGGCTTTAACGAAAGACAGTGTCTGTAACACAGCTTGTATCTAAACAGTAGCCTACCAAAAAAGTCATTGTTCACTGTCTTCCTCCTTCCTTTCACAACTATTTCTCCTGGGAGTTTTTCTTTTGGGATCGTCGTGCGTCTAAAAATCACCATCGGTGAATCTTTTCTCCCGATGCCGTGCAGCTCAGAACACAGGTGAAGTGCGTTTTTTTTATGCCCGGTTGTTTTCAGCGTGACGAATGATTCGCATTTCCTGTTGCCAGTCCGAGTGAGCGGCAGGTCAAATGTCAGCGGAACATCATCCATATTTATGATGTGGTGCGGCCCGATTCAGTGGGAGCGCGATTTAATATAAAGAGTTTCATTAGTTCACCTGAACCCGTTTGGCAATTTCATTGGTCTAATGTTACGGGGCTCGGTTTTTGGCTTGAAGTTTGTGAAACCGGGAAAAACCCATAAATTTGCCGTTTTGTTGTTTAAGCCGGGGGTTCAAAGTGTGGGAAAAAAGTAGTGTCTTATAGCCCTGAAAATACGGTATTATTTTAAATAACAGAACAGATCTGACAACTGTGATGCATTCTTTAAATTATAATGCTAAATTGTATTAATATGCAAAAGGTCTTCTCTTCTCCATGTTCGGTTGCTCAGGTGTTTTGTAACTAACTCCCTGTATGAGTCACACACCTTCCCCATGTCTAAGTATAATCTTTTCTTTTGACTCTAACTTGAATGATGTGACAGCCTGGCTTTTTCGTCCCCACAGTAAATGAATATTGTTCAGAGTTCACTAATTTTAAATACAAATCAGACAGTGTTCGTCCAATTTAGCTAACACTAGACAGGCATGTTATTTAACTGATCGATTTATCAGACATCATACGAAAAATTAATTATGAAATGAAATACGCTTATGGGGAAAAATTTACACACCTGCTATAGTGTATAGTTTATAAAAGTACTATACACCTGGATTCAGGCGACACTCACCACTTAGACAGGTAGAGTTCATACAAGCGACACTCGTGTTTCTTAACAGGACAGTGAGTGGAGCCACGCGAACTATCGCTTTGATCAATGCTGGAATCAGTAGCCTCTTTACGCCTCCTCTTACTTGGTGCTGGTTCTGTTCGCATAGGCAAGAAACAGAGATTAACATACAAAAATGATAGTTGAAACCAACACCAATAAAGAAAAGCAACAGGATTGAAAGTGAGAAATCTAAACCCTAACATTAGCCTTGAGTCCTCAATGTGGATCAACAAATAAGTTTATTTACATTGTTTACTAAGCTGTCTAACCTCAAGGATTTTTAAATAAACTTTTGCTGAAAATGATGCTAAAAACACAGCAACACTGATAAATCACTAAAAAGTAACTACACAACACAGCAGACAATTTACAGAAATCTTGTAAACTTAGACAGGTGTTAATTGACTGCAGTGAAACATACCTTGCTGATCTTGTGAGATGGACGGAACATGAATACAGACAGTGGTGTCGTGATTGTGAGGTTTAGAAGTGCTAGGACCATAAACGTTACTAAAAGAGAGGCGCATGTGCTGCTCAACAGTGCGCAGGCCAAAATATTTTGTGTTGAGATAGACGAGAGAACGCAGGAGAACTGAGGAGGAATGTTCTCCTAGCTGCCTGCTGCTCCACAGACAAGGCTCCTCTACACGACCCCACAGAGAACCTGAACACAGTAACACCACATGAACATACACACCAAAAAATGCATACATGCATATTATATATTATATACAGAGTAAGAATTTACTAAAAATGTCCTCATAGTAGTGATTCAACAACATTATTTCAGGATGTGAACAGCAGTGGTTCTAATCATGGGACACTTTTAATTAACAGAACGACTAGGACGTCAAAAGTTTTACCATCAGGAAGAACGCTGGGCTGCCAGCCTTTGAGGACCTTGTTAAGTTCCTCCTCAAATCCACTGTAGTGGGGATCATTAAACAGGTCATCTGTCCTTCCTTTTTCCTGCAGATACTGAAAGTATATCAACATAACATTAAAAAACAATTGACTGTATTGCGCTTGGTATACCTCTAAAACATCAGAGTATTATATATTATATATAACAATATTAGAGCTATCAAAAAAATCAAAATAATTAATCTCAATTAATCTCATGATTGTCGTGTTAACTAGGGATATATCGCAACTTAATGGTACATTTTTAACCTATCTAAATGTACCTTAAATTAAGACTTTTCAAGTGTTTAATACTCCAATTAACATAGTCATGGACAAATATAGATGCTGTATGTAAATGTATGTTTATTATTAGTAAAATCATACTCAACACAGAGCATTAAGACAAAATATTCTTTTAACGGTCTTAAAGTAATTATGGTGTAAAGTAATCATCAGGAGACCATACAGAACTTTTGCTATGTTTCCATATGGACAGATTTAATCAGAAAAAGTTTTATTGCCAGGTACAGGTACTTTACAGTACTAGGAATTTGACTTGGTGTCAGGTGTAAACATACACAGAAACGAAACGTGTACATAGATTTTATAACAAATTAATGCTATCGTGTGTGGACTCTGCAAAAGCTCACGGTAACTTTGATAAAACGTTGAAAAAACATTCTGAACAAATCCTCTAAACTACAATGCCACAGAAGTGACATGCATATGAAGAAGTCACACATACCTTCTGTATACTGAGGCAAAGGTAGAGAATGCTGTCTGGAGCATAGCGCTCACCGTTGGGCCGACGCACCTCTCTGACGAACTCTTTTAGAGCCTTGCTCAGATCCGCTGCACTTAGGGAAATAAGAGTGTTTTTCTTCCGAGATGGATTCACTGGACACGAACACAAAAGCAAAAAGTTAGTATATAATATACTCACTAAAAGAAAGAATACTTTAAATAGCAAGATGTTCCTGAGTGACTACAGACAGAAAATTCTATAGCAATTTACACTCTGCAACACTCCTCGAAGTTCTGTCATGAGTAACTTCCAATAGCATCTTTCCTCCAGACAGATTAATAAGGATGATGCAGAGGGGATCAATGTATCCCTATTTTTATTTAATATTCATCATCTGACTTTCATGAACATTTATTATTATGTGTCCTCATAACTTCAATTGATCAACACCAGATGTTTCAGGATGTGAACAGCAGATGAGTTATAATCATTGGACACATTTTGCATACATCGTTCAAATAGTCCCTACTGCATTTTCACTCATAAATGAACCTCAACAAAATTCTTCTCATCTTGTTTGCAGGCACCTTTCTCTTTTGGGTTACTGGACTGTGCAGTTGAGGCAGCCCATCTCCTCCAGGCATTCAGGCCATACTTGGAGCTCAGGGGGAAAGAGGCATCAGCTGCAAAAGGCTCTGCTGATGAAGATGACTCCATAGAAGTTTCCTCTTCTGTGGCTCTCCTCTTGATGCCCTAAAACCATAAGTGACATAAACGTGACGGGTGTTAATGATAAGGAGCTCAAATTTAAGAGCATAGAATTCGTATATACTATTCGTATAAAAGTCCTCATAATAAAACATTAGCAATCACTGCACATCAGCATGTGAACAGCATAGTGTTTATAATCACTGGACCACAGGTGGAAAGATTACTGAATATTCTACTCAGGTAAAAAGTACTATTACGTTATTAAAATTTGACTTGCGTACAAGTGAAATTACAGGGCTACAAATCTACACAGGTGAAAAGTAGTTCATTTATAATTGACTTAGGTAAAGGTTACCTAGTTACTTTATTCATTTAAAAAAGCAAGGTGGGTCTCTCCAGTGTGGGGCAAAAGGACAAGGGGAGATAAAAATCAAACTAGTTATATATATATATATATATATATATATATATATATATATATATATATATATATATATATATATATATATATTGTTCAGACCATCCCAAAAAAACCATTTTTTAAACAATACAACCGTTGAAGGTGTCATAAAAAGTGAGATTCTGTAGACCATCTTCATGAACATGACTTTCAGAATTAGTGGAAGGTATGCCTTTACTATACTCAATGTCATATTCCTATAACAGGGATAGTATTTTGAAGTGAGATTGTAAGAGGTACTTGTAACTAGTCAGTGTATTACCTGTAGTAGACAGCGCTCAGCACTCTCCCTGTTTAGAGGAGCAGAAAGATACACTGCTGAGCACAGGGACTGTACACAGAACAAAAAAACATTTTATTCTCCTAAAGGAAGTATCACTTGATTTTTTTGTGTTGTCTCTGTGTTCAGCATGGTCTCTCTCTCTCACTGTGCTTTGCTGCTGCGAATTGAAGAGTGCTGAGCATTGTCTATGACAGGTAATACACTGACTAGGCAGAAGTACCACATGCAAACCTACTTCAAATCACTAACATTCACACAGTTGCTAATTTTGATGTGGCTGTAGATAAAGTCATATCCCTAAATAAATTTATTTTGGTGGTTGTAGTTTTCAGAGCACAATTTCTTCCTTTCATTATATTATTTAAATATTGTACAAATATTTGTATAATTTAAAGAATAAAGGTACACAAAAAAACTACTAATTATAGTAACATGAGTAAACATAAGTAGTCAATTTCCACATCTGCAACAGACCCACTTGTGTAAAAATCCCATGATGTGTGTGTTAAGTACCCTCCTCCTGGTTCTGGTCCAGGATGTCTCCTCTCGTTCCTCAGTGAGGATGGGCGGCAGCGTGAAACCCATCTCTTCCAAGGTGGGAACAGGCGCTGAGGCTGAGGAGAATTATACCTTCAAATTATTTCTTTAAAACCTGACCAATCCAAACTAATAAACTAAACACTACATTTTACAAATACAGCTCGAGTATGTTATACAACTAACGTTGTCTGTTTTGAGCGTTATGCAGTTTTATACCTTGTGGAAGATCTTTCTCTAGGTCCAGCTCTGGTTCAAATTTCTCTTCCTCCTCTTCCTCTTCTTCTGAAATGCTTTCACCACTGATGCTATTCACTCTCTCCCTTTTAATCTCTGCACTCTCCTCACATTTGATATCTGAAACAGATGGAAGTAAAATATTTTTTTAAGCCGCTTAACTGAACCTTTTCCATTTCACTCTTTCACCTCCCCACAAAAAAGATGTACAAACAAACATTCCTTCAATGACAATTCCATCTTACAGTCAGTTCTTTGTGGCAAAAAAAATGTTTTTCAGAAATAGCTTCACACCTAAGCAGTCAGGTTTATTATCCTCCTCTGAAATTATTTTTGAAACAGCTTTGAAAGGATTGGGGCAATTCTTTGCTTTCAGTTCATCTATGGTCTTCACAATATGCTCAGAACTCTGCAGTGTGGTGGGCAGAATCACTGGCACAGGTATCTGAAAACAACATAAACAAACATGATTTTCTTCATCATACACTCAGTGTATATTAGACCATTTTAATAGCGTTTCTGGATGCCTCGTCAATTAAGAGGGAAGCTCTTACAGGAAGAAGTATCGGGAAAAAAGAGGGTGTAGCCTGAGCATAAAGATTCATGGGTACTGGAACATAAACAGGAACAGGAATTGGTACAGGGACATACTCCTTCACCAAGCCTTCCAAGCCGTCCTCCTCTGTAAAGACCAAACAAACGTGTTAGTCTGTGTATATGTACAGGTTCTCTACTCAGGCAGCATGTATGTGACACAATCTACCTGTTTGCAATTGTTTGCTCTGCATGTGAGGTTTGCAGTACGTGGCTTTAGTCATGGTGAGCGGTTTACAAAGAACAGCTTTATTCTTCACATCCTTAACAATCCCTCCACTGGCATATGACATGGGTACCTGATTAAGGAGCTGCACAGGGGGGGGGGGAAAGTGAGAGTGAGAGACAGCTGAGATTGCTGCTATACACAGATGTTTAGATAGAGGAAGATAATGCTGACTGGCTCTAATGCTTCTTTCTTCCAGAAACAACACACAGTAATTATAAAATTTGAAAAACGAATTACTTTAATACTCACAGTTAATTTTGGTGCCGGTGTCTGTCCTATTATTAAAACAAAACAATTATTAAATTACATACAAAAGTACATCATTTTTAAGAATATTAGAATTGTTTATTACCTAATGCTGTGTTTTCTGGCCCTTTTTGAGTTGCCATATTGGGCTGATTTTGCTGACAGTAAAAACGGAGGAGACACTCTTGGTCACAGAAGTGCTTCATCTCAGCACGCCACTGCACAGACTCTGTCAGGTTCCCCTGCACTTTACAGCAGTCACAGCGTGCCGCCTGGTGGACAAACAAGAGAAGACCATGTTTAAAAAGCAAAATGAATAACAGGACTTAACTTATGACTGTATAAGGTACATGGCCTTGTGTCCTCATATATTAATGGGTATCGACACTATGGTTCAGAATGTGAACAGCAATAAGGTTATAATCACAGGACAATTTTTGACACAAACATAATTATTAATAAATCACACACCTTGTAATACCAGTCATGAAACTTCTTAGCACAAGTTTCACTGCAGAAGTCTCTGTTAAGACCATCAATCAGTTTGGTAACCGATTTTTTGCACATCTGAGTGCAATGGTTGCAGGTGACGCATTTGAGGCCTAAACGGTGTATAAAGTCCTGCTTGAACAACAGCTTACAACCTGCAGCCAAAAAAAAAGGTAGCAGACCGTTATTTTATACTTCAAAAAAGTGATTAAAGCAATTGAAGCAGACTATGTAATTAAAAAGATTTTTTTTTGTTTACAGGTATGGAAATCACACTCACCCGTTTCAAATTTATAATCATTCTTGACTTAGGTTATTTGACTTGGATGGATGTAATCCAAAAACTATAAAAAACTAAGTACAATGAAAAAAATTTAACAATCTAAAGATAGATCGCTCTCCGATTGCAATATCTACCCATTTATAATTTACTGTATACATTTAAAGCGATGTGTTGAACATTTGGATTATGTTCAAAGAGTGCCATAATATATTCTTTCAAAAGTCTGCAGCTGCAGAAAGTTTGCGATCCCCTGCAGTACAGTTAATGAGTGTGGTGAAAAAATCATTATGCAACTTTAATCTATACACTGAAAGTTTTATCCTGTAATACTAACGAGCCTGGTTGCTTTTGATCCGCAATAGTGTTCTAATCACAGGATCTCATCCAAAGGGAGAAAAAACCCAAATATACCTTCACTACAGAAAGGTCTTTTGACCCCTGAAAACTTGACTGTCTCGTGAAGTGTCTTCTCCTCCTGGCAATTCTCGCAGAAGGTCACTATACAATGGAGCTTCTTATAGTCCTCGCAACACGTCTTACTGCAAAATTGATACACTTTATCCTGAAAGCAACAAGGAAGAACATATCTAAATCTGATTAAAGAAAAAAGGTATAGAGTAATAAAATAAAAACGGATTTGCTGGATAACACTACCTCCCACTCCAGAATCTCTGGTTTCAGGCTGAAAGAGCCACGACAGTAATTGCATTTCAGTTGGACGTTGCTGGAAGCTAGGGCAGGAAGTTGGCCATTGGCTGATGTTTGTATAGTGGCGTTCTAAAAAAAACAGGAAAATGTGAAAAGACACAAAAATCGGCTGGATGTTCCAAAGGCATAATCTTGCATTTAGAAGTGCTATTATGACCATAAAGACCCTTACATGTATCAGAAGTGCTTTGACCCAATGCATGCCATGCAAATGTCTACAGGTTATACAGTTTGCAATGCATGTACCTGGAATTTAGTGACGCACTGAGAGCTGCAGAAGTTTAAGACCTTTCCTTCAGGTAGTGTTGCCTGATACTGAGGTAATGCATTTCTCTTACAGAAATGACAGGAAGGTTCAGCAACTACAAACACAGATAAGTATCAATACAAGCTACAGAGCTTGTAAACATGTCAGTTGACACCATTTCTGAAACAAAGAAACTGTTAAAGTGCAAATAGAAAATCAGTTGTACTGTGTAAGAGCCACATGTCTCAGTGCTACTTGTGGTACAAGTGTGAATCATCGGGCGACGATTTTGTCTGATTTACTAGAGGTGCACAGTTGCCGATGAATCAAACCTTCGCAAATAAAATGCATCAAGCTGCCACTAAAAGCAAATTGAAACCAAACATTTCTAATGTCTAACAACCTGCCTATGAGCATGTCTAAGCACTTTACCATAAAAACACAAGGGTTTCTATCCCAGTCTCACCCTAAACTACTGCTGCATTCCAGTGATTATGATAATGTCAGTAATCAACACTGATTTAACTTCCCACAGAATTCAGTTCCAACCCAAATCCAGCACACCTGCTCCAAATAATCAGCTCCGCTGGATTCAGGAGTGATCCCTAATGACTTCTGTAAGAAGGCAAACCAACAGCAGCAGTGCTCATGATCATTGTGCTAAACTACAGCTTATTACTCTCTTATTATATATTTTTTAAAAGATTAAATGCGACCCCGTGTTGTCTGAACCATAGACACACTAATTACAAGAGAGACATTTCTTTACTGATCATCTATCAGAAAAAGGCAAAGGCGAGTGTTGCTGAATTATAGTTTAATGACTACAGCATGTGTAAACTGCTCATTGTGTTACGGTGCATAAATGAGACTTGTGTAAAAGAAAGATTCGAACAATTAACATCCTGATTCTTGCATCCAGAAAGGGGCACACCTTATACATTATGTTTTCCCAAAAATACAATTCTAAGATTGTTACAAATAGAAAAACGATGCCGTGACCACGTGCTATACAAATATCAACTTATATATGTCCTCAAGTTTATTCATTAAGATGATTTATAATAGGCAAGACTAAAAACTGTGAAAAATCACACACAGTCAATAGTACTAATTTCATTTAAATAGCCGTCATTTTTCCGACGTATTTTTACGTAAGATAAACAAAACAGGACAAATGATTAAAAACAGGCAACCGGTGGTTAACCCCAGAATTTATACGAGTACTTACTTGGTGCTGCAGCTGTGACTTTGCTTTTATTCATACAAGATGAGCAATAAGGCTCCATGACACCAGAAGGTTCAATACCATGAGTTACATCAAAAGATCTGCACATTGCCTTACATCCACTACATTGGGTCATCTTTCCATGTGTCTAGGGTAAAAATAAAACAAAATAAAAAACTAGTCATTTAAGGCTAACATTTCAATGATAAGATATTCACTTATATTATTGACATTCTTGAGAGGACAGTGTTCTCAGTGGCTCTGAAGCAGAGTTCCTGTTCTGTTTATTTTAAGGCGGTCATAAATGTTGTTGAAACTAGATAAGTGGTTTTGTTAGAAAGATATCAGATTAATCAATTATTTTTGGTAAAAAAATCACAAAAAAAAAAAAAAAGAGTTTAGGTCAAATTACACCTCCAAGGAGAGATGTTCACTGGGACTGGAATCCAAAAGGACCCAAAATACAAACATTGTGGAAGTGTGCAATTCTTACCCCAACGGGGCAGAAACTAGTGGTCAGATATGAAGATTGTGGAACAAAGAACGGCAATGTTTCTTGTTTGTTCATTCATCATCAGTAACCCCTTTATCCTACTTTTACTCGTTGTGGTTTAAATGGCTTAGTTCATACTCTGGGAAATAAAACCAAATTAATTTCCTTAGAATAGACTGCAGACATGTAGAAACAAAAATAAATGCAGGTCATGTTGGTCAGAAAACCTTTTGAAGCTGTCTGAAGTGGGATTAAAATACCTTTTGTACACCTCTAGAGCCAAGGACAATAATAAACTCACAATGTCACAGTTCAATAATAGATACATGTCAGTAGGCTTTACCTGTTTGTAATCTCTGACACAGTTCTGACAACAAAACCGTTTCTGCTGCCCATCGATAAGCAAGAAGTGATTTGCTGTGGCCCGGCTGGGCAGGTAGTTCCCACACTGCTCACAACAATTCATGATCAGGCGATTAGCCATACGGTAACGGTTAAAACATGCATCACTGCAGATTTTATGGGTGATGTTCTTGAAGCTGACTTCATGGCGAATCTACAGAAATAAATGAGACACAAATATTAATCTAAACATACATAGACAACAGACGGTACACACAGGGAAGTAAACAATGCCAATGATCTCATATTGTAGAACATTAAAGACTGGGATGGTATATAGCACTGAAACAAATGTTTGTTTCACTGACCTCTGTGAGCTTTCCACAGACAGTACAATTGGTTTTGAGGGTGTTCTTCGGGGGATTCTGTTTATTTTCGTATGCCGCCAGACAACCGGTGCTGCAGAACTCCTGAAATGATCCTGAGTCCACCTGAGCCACAAATGCTTCTTTTATACTACTAATGTCCCTAGTTTAAGAGAAATTACATTTGCCATGTTTATCAACAAAATAGTCAGGTAAGAGAGTGTTATAAACAGAACATATTTCACAGAACAAGTCTTACTTCTTGCACATGGTGCAGCTCTTTTTGGGTGTGGGTTTGTGGGAGAAGGCAGAAAGGCAAGTCGTAGAGCAAAACAAGTGGGAGGAGCCTTTGCGCTGATAAGCAGTCTGACCTTTCTTTAAAGGCTTTTTACAGTTAGCACAGGTGACCTTCATGGTGCGTGGTGGCTGCTGGGAGCCTGAGGAAGACTGGCCTGGTGCTTTAGGAAGAGATGCAGTAGGAGAGGGAGAGTCCACCCCTGGCTGCTTCTGATTGCGGGGAAAAGACGCGGACTGAGAGATCCAGGAATCTAAGAAAAATGCAAATCTTTAGACTTTAGAAGCTATTAGTATTAAGGAATCAGTAACAGTAAAACTAAACTTCGAGGGTTAATTCCATTGGTTTAATTTTTACAGAAAATTTTCTATTGATATACTGGACAGTATACTCAAATGCTAAAAATCTAGATGGTTAGTAGGCATGTCTGCAACGTTCTTGACGTTAATGATTAATTATGCTGGGAAATATAAGTGTACTTAGATGTGCATGCAAAAAACAGGCAACAATCCAAATCCAGACATAAGGAAAAATATAGCTGATTACCAGAGTTTGAAGTTTAAAAAAAAATAAAATTAAATTAAATTAGGAACATGCCCACTGAGTTTCATTCCGATTGGCCTCGGGTAACCTTGTGTAATGGGTGCTCGAAATTCACAGACCGATGGCGGCCATGTTTTTTGAGATACACGATTCTCTCATAAACTCTTGTAGCATTGGACATAGTCTTATCAAATTGGCCTGCAGTGTCTAACGGATGTGCAGTTATAGCCATTTTTTCATCTTATAGTGCCACCAAGTGGTCGAGCTCTGCAATTTGACTAGAGTGGGCTCTTGCACATGTCTACCGAGTTTGAAGAAATCTTATTCCATTCAAGGGTTACAGCAATTTGAGTGAAAGTGGCCCCACCCATTTTATTTTTGCTATTTGGTGCCACCTTTGTGACAGAGTCGAAAGTTTTCTTTTTTTTTTTCTTTTATAGTTACTGGTTTGGTTATGTTTGGGCAAAATACCTAAGACTAGTTCGCAAAAGTGGAGGTTCATCATAATTAAGAATTACAATTACACCATAAAAACCTGATATTGTCCCCAAGTGTCTAGTTTCTTTTAAAATTCTTAAAGCCCTTTAGGGCCGTGGGTTAAACATGCCAGACACTTCATGCCAATTTTCAGGTCGATTGGATGAATGGTTGCGTAGTTAAAGACATATTTAAATTTTTTCCTTGTTTAGCACCACCAAGTGGCAAAGCTACACTTTTTTTTTTTTTTGACCAAAGATTGAGCTCATACACGTTTACCAAGTTTGGTAAAGACATCTCGTTCTGGTCACGGCCCCTCCTCCTTAGAAACATTTTAGTTACCCTTTGCAATGATGATACGGAAGTTAAACTTTTTTTAAAAATAATTATTGATATTCACTGCCCAGGGAACATTTCTGCACTGCTTTGTTTCAGATAGGGTTAAAAAAAATAAAAAATAAAAAATAAAAAAAACCTAGGATTAGTTTGCAAAAGTAGGTTTTGGACATAACTAAATTTTGCAGAAAAAAAAAAGGACTTCATAGAGCAAACCCAAGGATTGCAAGGATACAAAACTTTTGAGTCAACGACAGACAATATACGAGCTACTTTTTATTTGAAATGTAGTGCCCACCTTGATACTTTGGTTTTGAATTTAAACTGGGTTCATACTTTGTCCACCTCTCCCAAAATTGAGCTTCACCATTTGGCCAAGTATCAAGTCTCTAGGCCTTACGCTTTGGTCTGCACGATCGATAATCCCTAAAATTACAATAGGGTTTCTGCACTACATGCTTAAACCCCTCAATTAGGCACAGAGAGAGGACTATATTCAGCCTATGCTAACATTATGGTGTTAAATACAATCCTACGCAACAATAAAGCATTTGCTTAATCAACTCATCTGCCTATAAAATAACCAAAAATGATACAAAATAAAATAAAATAAATAAAAAAATAATTGCATAAGCCATTACCAGATCTCTGGTGAGTTCCAGTTTCACCATTTTGAACTGGCTGGGTAGTTGAATTAACACGTCCTGGGTTGAACGTTGGTGATGGTTTGCCAGCTGACCCGGGGCTCTGCTGGGCCTCTGGGTTAAGGCTGAATGTGCTACTGATCTGCAAGCCGTTTTCTGCCGCTTCCATCTCTTCCCCAGCCTCTGCCTCCTCGCTGCCCTTCAACGATGTCACACTTGTGATTTTAAGGTTCATGCTCTCCTCATCAGACGGGGCTGTGGATGCCTCTGCTGATGTCGACATAGCAACCTCTGATGAACATGACACTCCCAGTGTGGTGACGCTGGCAATTTTAATTTCTGAGTCTGGTTCTGTGCTGCTTAATGCTTCTCTAGGCTGACTCGATGCCAGCGAGGAAGAGGAAGTGTCTCTATGTTCTGAATCTTCTTCATCGTCTATAACAATGGGCTCAGTCTGGCTTTTGGGAGCCATGGTTGCTGCAGCTGTGGAGGAGGGAGAAGGAGCGTTGGAGGATGCTGCTGTTGTGGTGGCTGGCTCAGTATCGTCTGTGGTCTCAGCAGGTGCAGGGTTGCTAGAGGGGCTTGATTCTTTTTTCCCCTCCTGAAAGTGAGGCCCCTCCACCAACACAACGTCGTCATCGTTATCCTCTGGAGCCTTGGATACCCCTGTTGTCATGACATCAGTTCCCTGAAGCTGCCCATCTGAGCTCAGCTCTGTTGAGGGTGTGGTTTCCATGGGCTCATCCTCCTTATTTAATCCCTCCTCAACATCTGTTCTTGGCTCTAACTCCCCATCCATCGCTCAGGTAACCAACCACCTGTTACCAAAAATAAAGGAGTGAGGCATTTACCTGGGGGAAAAAAAAAAGACAAAGAGATGACTCGTATACTGATTTGCATTTTTTAAATATTAATTTAATGAAGAAAAAAAATCAGTATATGGCCAGCCATAGAAATATGGTTGAATGAATTAATGAGAGAAGAAAAAAAAAAAGAACATAACATGAAGAGCACCAATTAAACAGCAATCTCCTTTCATCTAGAGCTTATAATCATGAACTGGCCTTATTACAATCTCAGACACTCTTTTATATTTGAATTTCACGTTCAGAATGCTGTGACCTTCCAGTGTTAATCATTCCTGCAACGCCATGTGTATGTATCTTGGTTACTTCGCATCTATAGTTACCATGGCAATAAAAGCATCAAGGGACAGTTCCTGTCAATGCAATCTGTAACACTGTTCACTACGCAGCTGCAGAGATTGAAAAATATATACATTCTGTTTAATAAATTACCAAAAAACATTGAAATATCCTGTATGATTACTAAAATGGCTCCAATGTTAAGTCGACATTATAAAGCCTCAATAAAAGCCATAAATTAAACTTAATCCTTAGGTCTGGGTGAAGCAGACAGGATGCTGAAATGGATGCATTGAAGGCTTTCGCCAACAAATACATTTAAAGGGCTGTAATTGAGGCCCGCCTTTCCATTTATATGATATTATTAATCATCAAGCAATGTTATTTCCCCATTTCATAATAATACAGAGGATTGACTAACAGTCCTTTCTTGCCTCGCGTGTGGTTGTGGTGTACACGCTGTACACGCTGATTGGAAACTGAAATGCAGTGTTGGTCTTGCACTGCAGGGTTCAGAAATGTATGATTACCTACACACATAACATTGCCTACACGGCTCTTTACAGAAATGTAACTACACTCTTTTTCTTCTATTACATGGTTTTAAGTCTAACGTGTTATCAATAAGAAGAAATCGGTTACCCTGACATGCTAGCTCGTTAGCTTAGATCGGTTTGTGTGTGATTTTAACATGTTTAACTGTTACACCCAGTTCAGTCCAGAAGCTTCACATCTCATTTGCCTATGGTAAAGGAAATAAGTAAAATTTCACTTCCACTTTACACACTGCAGCATGCGGCAAAAATCCATAAAGCTCTGCAAATGGTGCATGTGCCTGGTTACGGTTGCTAAGCTACAACTGGTTAATCATTCTTCAGCGTAGTAGTTGGGGTCAGCTAACAAAGAATCTATAATTATTGTAACGTGGCTATATGTTAAGACATGCTAGGCTAGTCAGATGAGCTTGTACATCAGAGAGCTAACCTATTCGGAAATCTGTTTTTAGAAGCACCTTTAGGAAACATCTAAACACTCTTCATGAGAAATGATACTGTGACACAAAAAATAAAATGAATGAAATTCCAAGGGAGTTTTACTGGTTGTACACTATATTGCACAGTACACCTATATTTCATTTAATTTACAGCCACACAGAATGCGGAAATGACATTGACTAGAGGGTAATCATTTTAGGGAATAACGATATGAAAAGTTCTCTTTGATCTGTTTTTGCCGAGAGATCGCAATACGTATTGCGTATAGACCACCTATACGTATTTGGTTTTGAGAGGTGAAAATGCACAAACATGGCACCCCAAGTGGTTTTACGCACCAGATGCGGCTTTATTCACTACTCTGCGTTGTATTCTTCCTGAAAAACACATTAACAAACCAATAATTTTCAATTACTGTATTTTCAATCATTATTTTTTTTACATCAAACATCTGCCATTTTAAAAAATATCCAAAAGGCAGGACTGCAATGGCAAAGAAAACGACAAGACTTTTTTTTTTTTTCTTTTCACAAAAAGTACCCTAAAGTGCGTGCTGAAATCAGTAGGATTAATTCAGATCGGATCAGTCAAAACATCAGTCAGAGCTGTCCGGTCAGATTTGAAGGCACATTTCAGATTTATACATCGCATGCTATTGCAGATATTTAAAACGTCATCAGGGTCTAACCACAAGTTCAACGTCACACAGAAACAACAAAGGAAGTTAGGTGGATAATCTGGGAAGTGGTAACTCGGGGGTTTAAGATGTTGGACTTGGATCAGAGGGTTATGAGTTCAAATCCGAGTACCACCAAGCTGTCACTGCTGGGCCCCATACTAAATACTGTAAATGTAATCTTATCTTATATAGCTAGTGTCAAAAATGACAAAGAACTTTCACTAAACAAAATATCCTGAAAAAACCCAGAGAAGAAATAAAAATACAAGCAACGAATGTGACAAAATGGGTTCTGTTCCAAATGGTCTTTCAACTCGAGTAAAGCAACACCCTGGCAATAATACAGGAGGACAGACATCCCCTAACTAAATCTACTGTGGTATAAAACAATTGATGTAAACAGCATTATAACTCCCCATTGTTCATTTCTTGGGTCTGGTCAGATGGTGGTGAAAATATTGTTCATGTTAATGCGCTCAATCTCTTTTTTTTACACTAGCACTTGCATTGAGGACTGTCTACTTAATCTAATCTAAGATCATCTGTAGGCAAAAAAAGAGCTAATTACCAATGAAAGGCATATAATGGTTTATAGGTTTTTAATAAAAATTATATAGCATTTACAGAATGTCATCAGGGCAGATGAGGAAACTACTGTTTAAAGCTACTATAACGTAAGAGATAACAGAAGTGCCTCGTTCAGAAGTAAACAAGAAACATACTACTGCAATTCAAAGTGGCATACAAAAAGAAAAATACTTCAATAGATGATGCTGAAAAAATTTCTCAAGATCAATCACATCACATCAACCAATCAGAGGTGAGTTCCGTGTTTGTTCCGTCATGTTTCTCTGGAGCTAGCTCAAATTTAAATTTCACCCCACAGCTACTGCCCCCTTTTCTTATTAATTTGAATGTACTTAAGAGCCTAAAGACGTGACGACGACAGTTTTCATTCCAGCAACTTTTATCCATTCGCATGTGAAAGCAGGAGACTGGAAACGCAAGCTTATTGCGAAGAACGTTCGCATTTCACAGCGTTCAAAAGTCCAACTCTGAGTTGCGAATTTATATCTTGCAGAAGTGTGACCAACAGAAGATCGCCACGTCAGGGTGTGATAACGGTCACACAATGAAAAGTATATCAAAACAACATTAAAATGGAAGCTGCCTGGTTTGGAATAGCAGTGCCTACAGGAACAGATGGTATATTTAAAAACTTAAGCAAACACACGTGAAAAATCTTTGATGTCCTATCCTGTTGTTGGCCATATTTGCAGTGTCTCGTCTAGTGTAACCGCCCCATGCAAGTGTTTGTTGTCAACAAAATATCAATTGTACTGCGTGCTAGTTTCACTTCTAGCTAAGCTTAAAGCGTTGTTGTAAGCCTTCAAGGGGCATGTGATAACTATTCGATATTAAAACCGTGATTATAAAAGAAGCTTAGAATTGTACTTTTATGATCACAGATTGTGTTATTGAATAGCTATTGCATTGTGTCCACACAACAGAAAAAAAAATCATAATATTTGAGATAAATCACAAGATGCTTTACTCATCTCCAAGGTTTTAAAACAGACAAATCTATTGTTACAGCTGGCGGAACATGTGCTCTGGGTGTGAAGTCTTCACACGTGTTAATGGGGAATGAGGGAAGAAGAAAATGAATCAATAATGAGTCATGATCACGCCACGTGACACGTGAAGTGCCTCAGACAACGTAGGTCAAAGATCTGCACTGAAGTTGCTCTGCACCATTTCAAGAGAAGACCAAATCTAGGTTCTGGGTTTGTCTTAAAACAAAAAAAAGTAAACTGAGTAAGGCCCACTAGGGCTTGTACCCTTCACTGTGCACTCGTTTAGAGCTCAGTGCTTGGGTTTGGGACTGGACCAGGGCCCGGTTCACACAAGTCCTTCATCGTTCCCGCTGAAGATGGGATAAAAATCCACCGTTTACATGACTAGTATGAACACAGCCACGGACTCTGCTGAAGTCTGTAGAGTGTAGATTGCGTGTGTGTGTGTGTGTGTGTGTTCAGTTGACGGTGTTCCCACCCCGGGCCTCGGTGGCGCATGCAGCCATTGGATTAGTGTGGAAGTGGAGGGAGGAGAGCCGCTCCGAGACTGCGCCATTGTTATGAGCTACGGAGAAACGTCGCAACTTAATCGCGAATAGTCGTGGCGTCGAAGTTCACAAATGCCCATGAAAAGGGGTCCAAGCAGTAACATACCCCCCCCCCCTCCCTCCCAAAGCATGCCCAATTTACCCTCTTTGTTAGGGTATAATCGCCATATTGGTCGATTACTAATAAATGTTACAAATAAGCACCAAAACAGGATTTTTTTCTCTCATAATACACTATATATGACTTCCAATGAGTTTTAATCGAACCCCATTACTCTTGGGTGAACAGTTTCAATTCGGAAGATACCCCTGAGCTTTTACCCGGGGGCAATCAAAAGGACATACACGTGGCTACCTGAGGGGGCGCTCTACAGCCCGGAGCATCAACTAACTCTTGGTACACAAATGGACAAAAAATGACCAGATCATGACAATAGATACTGAAATCAATTGGGAGCATTCAAGCATGCACAATAATCATCCTCGGGTGTAAATTAGAAGAGGTAAATGAGCAGTTATTCCCCCCCTCAGTGGGTAGTACTGCCTCCTGTCCGCCATTAGAGAGGCAGAGAGACAATACGCGGACGCGTAGAGGCAATAGCACCCTACTACGGCGGAGAGGGGGAGAAAATCTCAGGCGGGGTAAAAAAAAATGCCTGTCCCTCTTTCCTGGTTAAATTAGATTTAAGACCCACGCAGGTGACCCGAATCATGTCTTTAGGACGAGCTACATACTACAGTCAGTTGTGAGAACTTTGGCCAATTAAACCCAGTAGCTAATAGCATCAAAACCGCTATTGAGGAGAAAAAAAAAAAACCCTTACCGGAGTAGAGCCTGGGAAACGATATAGCGCCAGTTTTGTGCCGTGACATGAATTCGAACGCGCATGCGCGAAAACGTACGGACGTTCCAGGCGCGTGGGAGGAGGATACTGCCAACGAGGTCTTCGGCGCTCTGTTATCGCGCGTGCGCAATGCGGCCGCGATCAACTCGAAAATTGAAATCCGACAAAAGGCACGGAGGCACGTTTCTGCGGCCTGTCACGTGCGTCGTCCATATACCTCACCATCCACATTCCAGGGCCGCGATAACGAGTTTGTACAATGAAATTACTAACCATGAACTCGAAACCGAGTTTTCTAATGTTACATATTGGGTGCAAAATATATCAATGTTTTGTGATTGATAGATAGATAGATAGATAGATAGATAGATAGATAGATAGATAGATAGATAGATAGATAGATAGAATCAAAATGCAGTTAAGCATCTACCAGAAGTGCAAATAATAGCATTGTGCAAACTGACAAGTGCAGATAAATATGTAAATATATGTATAGCAAAAAATGGCTATTGCGGTAAACAAACAAAAAAAGCAGGCTGTTAAAAGTACAAAAATAAAAGCCCTCTGGGTAGAATGTGCAGAAGCTGTATATAGCTATTTATACACAGTATATTTTAAATATTATATATATATATATATATATATATATATATATATATATATATATATATATACACACACACACACACACACACAACCGTTGTAGGTCAATGACACGTAACACTGATTGAGTGCAATGTCCACGCTTCTGTAAGATTATTCCTGCTCACAGGATGTCCACAAAATGGCAAGTTTATAATGCACACTATGTTGGCAGTTTCTACAGCTAAATCAAGGATGAACTACATGACTTGTAAAAGTCGAGCAGAATTGAAATCTACAGGATGTTTGGTAAAGGAGCACACACACACACACCACGTGCACTACATCACTGATCTGTTGAGAGGTGTCAAAATATGGCGGAGCACGTACAAATCCAATAAAGCAATGCAAACTCAATGCGTCTCCAGAGAAGTTTCTGGTCTACATATCACGTGTAAACACCTGATCATTTATTCTTCACACAAGACGGTTTGAAAACCTCCATGGTTTCATATGGAAAGTTAAAAAGGCTGATTTCCACTCAAAATCAAATCACGCATTACAACAAAGTCTGAATCGGGTTTTACTTTAAAAATGTACAGCAATGAACTGATTGCACTCAAGAAACTGTTTTTCCTGTTTAACAGAAATAAGAACATCCTACCGCTTTGGCATCCTGTCCCTTGTAGATGGACATGTCCCACAGGTTTCGTTTTCGGCTAGGTGACACTGATTTCTATTAACGTTATAACGCAGCACTTCGACATAGACATTAGTAGATGTAGATATGATTGGGCTCGTGCAGAGCTTTTATTTTGAAACAGCCGTGACTCATGATGATCAGGGTGCGTCCACGTTTACTGCACGTTTTCCATGATGGCTGATTTACGAGCTGAGAGCAGTGAGTGATGGAGGTGTTTCTGCTATAGGATTACTTCTATATAATGTCATAAGGATTTTATATTTATTTCGTGTGTAATCAGGATTGTTTTCTGCATTTCCTTGTTGTAACTGCTCCATCAAAACGATTCGAGGCCCCTACAACAAGAGACATGAAGCAGCAGAATTCTCACAGAAAACTAGTGGCATTTCATCCATTTTCATATATTTAAGATTATTATTGCTTGATTAAATGTTCCTGTTTAATGTGAACTCGGTTAAACCGGTCTATAAGCACCAAAGTTGGAAAAGATCCGAAGAGTCGACTCGGAGCCAAGAGAACCGACTCCGATCTGAAATGGCCATTAATATGGCCAGATTTTTTATATATATATGTATATATAAAATGTAAAAAAAAAAACATTTAGCATGAATCTTCCATTCTTAATGTATGCATGTGTTTTTCTAATGCAGTTATATGTACTTTATTAGGAACACCTGTACCCCTCAAGGATCTTTTTTTTGTTATTTACTCATATACTGTACTCAGACCAGAGGCCACAAAGTATGCAATGCACAATGACCACCCAGGACCACACTGCAACCTATTTCAGCCATTTAATTATTAAAATCTTTTAGAGGGGGGTTTAGGTGTGAATGTATGTGTTTGAGTATTCATGGTCAGCCTTTATCACCATATTTTTTTTAGAACAAGTAAAGGCCCAGTTGAACTCTGCTGTTTGTCATTAACACTTAGGAATCCTGTATTCATAGGTTTCTATTGGATTTAGAGACTTTAGATTTAGCTGTCCTCACAGTTATTCTGAAACTACATTTCTCAGAACCATTTTTTTTTTTCTGTTTAAGCATATTAAAAGCTGAACATTAAAAAATCCCTGACCTTGTAACAGAATGCTGTTTGTTATCTAAGGGTGGGTAGAGCAAGTGGCTGTATTTATTTCTTTATTGCACAGGACTGACTAATTGGATAAAAAATTAGGTAATGAATGCATTAGGTGATTTACTAGAGTCTGTATATTATCCAGAGGATCCATCAAGCTCTGGTACTCGTAAGAAAAACTGCACCCAACATATACACTGAACCAACTTATAAATGCAACACTTTTGTTTTTGCCCCCATTTTTCATGAGCTGAACTCAAAGATCTCAGTCTTTTTCTATGTACACAAAAGTCCTATTTCTCTTAAATATTGTTCACAAATCGGTCTAAATCTGTGTTAGTGAGCACTTCTCCTTTGCCTTGATAGTCCATCCACCTCACAGGTGTGGCATATCAAGATGCTGATTAGACAGCATGATTATTGCACAGGTGTGCCTCAGGCTGGCAACAAAAAAAGACCACTATACATTGTGCAGTTTAACTGTATTGGGTTTATATTTTGTTTAGTGTAGTTCAGGGATGATCTCTCTCTCTCTCTCTTCTTATATAAATATTTGTCTTTGTGATTTTTGTTTGTAGGATGGAAATTATAAGCTTGTACAACCCCCAAGTCAAATGTCCATTCAAGATGCCATATAAAAGAGAAGAGAGGGAATTTGCTGAAGGTCTATTAAATAGTATTAAACCTGGTTTGCTTTTTTGCTTTGATATGCCAGGTGATTGTTTATATGCAACATCCAACAATATTTCCTTACACAATTTTCAGCATTAATACAGATATCCTAGGGGTATTATATAAAGATACATGTAGAATATAGTTTTGCTCCAAATCATTCCTATAAATAAAACTGAAATGATAAAACCACAAACAAATCTTCCTTCTTTAAATGTTATGGAAACATATGTACAGTTTATTTGAAGAGGATGCCAAGCTGTGTTTATTTTCTCTATATAACACAGTAAGGTAGCAAACAAAACCTGTCAAAAAGTTACTGTTAACAGTCAGGGGAAAATAAATTAAAAACCATGTTGTCCAGCACACTGTTTTCAGAAGAATCTGTACTATAGTAACTTAATCATGACTGCAAATTCCCAATATAACCTAGTTTAATCAAAATCTATATTGAAGGCAAGATGTTCAGGTCTTAAACAAAAGGCATTGCTAGACCTGGTTCCTCCAGATTCTAAGAAGATACTAGCCCTTAAAACATACATTCCCAACACACACACACATATGTAGAAAATAATTCCCCCTGTACACTTCCTACACAAATGACCCTACACACACAGTTTGCCCCAGAGATCTAAGTTCAGTGTAAAACAGCTGGATGGGAAAGCAGTACACAGGGAATTAATTCTGGTGTTTAAAAAGGTCCACTCCCTTGGTCCCTCAAAAACAGACAAACAAACAAACAACCCAGCAGGGACAATTGGCACCTGCTCTCTAGTTCACACACTAACTCTCTCTTTCAGACAAACATGCACACACACACACACACACACACAGAAGGCAAGTACAAGGTGATAAGATGATAACATAAAGAAACTATGGGTAAATCTGAAGTGATAAATTATTGTATTTAAAACAAGAAAAAAATCCTTTACAAACAAGATTTACAAATGCCAATCCTCCCTGCATGTCTGGAGGCACAGACTATCTAAATAATTAGAACGATAAAACAAAATCAGAAATTGTGTAAAATTCATAAAACATGAATGAATGAATGTGTATCCTGGAGTCACACTCCAATGTCTGCTATGAGGGACTGGCTTTAGGCTTCATTTCCAAGCCATTCAACTAAACATGAACCCATCTTTGTCTTGGCATGTCTAGTGACACACTGAGGACAGGTTTGAGCAAATACTCTTGGCTCCTGGCATGAGAAAAATTCTCTGTTGAACTTTGACCCAAAGCGGAAGGTTGGGCATCACTGTAGCTGGACTCTATATGCACCAATGAGTAGTTTAACCTGTGGGAATACATAAAGGAACTAATTAAAATAATTGATCATATTTATTTATTTATAAGACACACTCTGCATGTTTGGCACTGTATTAATGCCCTCACCTTAGCTGTGGGTGACTCAGCTAAGCGAATAAACAGTTTGTTGACTCCTTGAACAGGGCTGAAGGAATAAATAAAGTGGCTATCCTGTCAGGGAAAGAAAACAATTAGACAATTATCGCCATTTCTTGTAAAGATAATACGCTTTTAAGTGGCAAGGCAAAAACTGAACAAACAAACCAATAAAAGCATGCTCTTATGAATAAAGTTACAAGGATTATAGGCTTACTTACAAGGAATATAGGCAGCTGGAACTTGTCATTAAGAATGACAGCATGGACACTACAGGGCCCACAGAGCCTGGCTGTGATCTCAGTCATGAAATTAGCATGGAAGATGAAGAGAAGGATACCAGACCCTGACAGAAGAAACAACATTTGTATTACCAGTGCTAATATACTGTTTATGGTTTGGTCATTTCTCTGACTTCATAGTGCTCTAGTGCATAGAGTCCTACCCTCTCCAGGCGTGTGCTGTGGCGCTTTGTAACTGAATTCCAGTGAGAAGTCTGGTCCCTCACATAGGCGGTGACATGCCAACGGAAAGACAGGCTCAAGCAGAGCCAAGCGCGTTTCAAAATAAGCTCTGATTGTCTCCTCTGCCACTGTTGATAACCTGGGAATTACATTTAAAAGGTGTTAATGGATATCAGTTACAGAGGTTGTGCGAAATCTTTTGACAATAGAAAAAAAACAAACAAAAAAAAAAAAACTCTCACGTCTGGATGTGGTCTTTGATGAGGTCATACACCATCATGTTGTTGCTAAGCTTGGCAAAGTACAAGGCTGTTGTCTTGTGCTTGGAGAGAATGTTGCAGTCAGCTCCATACTCCAGTAGGAGGCGCACTACATCTGCATTTCCTCTCCTACATGCCTAACAAAGCCAACAATAACAAATGTGAAACCACTCATTCACAAAAGCTGTCTAAGCAGAACAATGCATTTATCAGCAGATTTCTTACCACACACAAACGAGGAAATGCAGTTTCCTATCCTCACCTTCATAAGTGCTGTCTCACCACCCAGTGTCTGAGCATTCAAGCAAGATCCTGCTTCAAGAAGAATGGCCACAGTGGTGAGGAAATTCTGAAAAGAGAACTAATTGAGGTTATTGCAGACCTTCTTTCTACCCCCATATGACTGTCAGACAAGTTGAGAGAACATGAACAGATGTCTTCTATGGTGAGTGTAAAGCAGCAGAACAGCTGCAGAACGGTTTTAGCAGCAAAGCAATAATTACCTTCTCAGCAGCATGCATAAGGGCTGTGGTTCCGTTCTTCTGCCGCCCATTAACCTTTACTCCTTTCTTAATCATCAGCCGAAGGATATCATCCTGTCCGCCTGCGGCGGCCAGCATGAACAGAGACATACCGCTGGAATCCTGCAGGGGACAGTGAGCCCACACATGCACAGAGAAATGACTGTATGTTGACATTTTCTTTTGCCCCCAAAATCATCCATGCACCCAAAATGCAATATTATAAGCAAGAAAAAACATTATATAAAATGCAGACACCACAACCAAACAGAGCACAGCAACAGAAGCTAAGCAGAGACTCAACTAGATTTCCAGTATGTTTTTTCTCAGCAGTTAATGAATTGTACTTCAAGCTTAAAATAGTAACCCAGTAGTGAAATGCAGCGGTGCAAGAATACTATAGAAATCACACTTAGTGTCACAATAAGACTACAGTAATTTTTCTCAACATTTAAAAAACATGAGATTCGTGGTAATAATGGCACCAGAGCCAGTGATACCAGCATTTAAGGCCACAATGTCTGTTTATTGGTGGTGCATTTAAGCTGTAAAAACAGATTTACATATATTTTTGTAAATAAAAAAAAAAAAAAAAAAAAAGGAAAAGCTGTATTATCTACCAGCCACCAACTTTTTATTACTTATTATGTATATGTTATTGCCATTTAATTTATATGCATTTTATATTGTTTACTAATAATGCTCTTAATTAATAAAAAAAAACTCATATACTGTAAACATCTTACCTCCTGGTCCAGACTATAGTCCTCTTTGGAATTGAGTGCACGTTTAACAGCCAAATAATTCCCATTTTTTACGGCATCCCGCAACTCAGCTTTATTTGGGGAGGGGAAAAAAAACAATGACAAAGAATTAGAATATATATTTAAAAATTATTACTGTTGTGTGGTGTGTGTAAAACTCACTGGGAGTTAAGGCTAACGGGAAAAGATTCTCATCCTCTCCATTCAAGTGTTTTTGAAAGTCTTCCAGTGTCATCCAGTCTAGCTTCAGCTCAACTCCAAGATTAAGAGAAGGGGGGCCCCTGTCTGTTAAACAAAGCCAAGGCGCCTGAGAATGGCTAATAGTGCGCTTTTTAGGGAAAGACATTCACAGAATTCACAATGAACTGTACAGAACCTAGGTTTGATTTGAAACCTGTCAACTCATCAACATTTTCATGAGAAGACATAACATAGCATTTACACAGAGTCTGTACGTTACAATCTGGGCTATTCATAGGTTGTACAGTTCGCCAGATTGTTTACAAACAGCTGAGTTGATCTAAAAATCAATGTAAATGTTAAAGTCATTAATTTCCTGTAACCATTCTGTGTTCATCGAGTGTGTCCAGAGCCTATTATAGCACAGCCAATAAGCATGTTTTGGGAAATGGGGGGAACCTAGTGAAAGCCCACATGGGCTTTGGCAAGAACACACACTGAAACTCCACAGAGACAGAAAACGGAGCTGAGGACTGTATCAAAGACCCCGGAGCTGTGAGTGGGCTAACACTACCCACTGCACAACCAGGCCACTCCCTCTACTATTAACTATAATAATTCTAGAGTATTACTTCTGTATTTCAATTTGAGGTTATGCATTTTTATAAGTGATAAAATCTGCTCAAAGTCTGTAAACTAGTAATGTTATATGTTGTTTTTTCATACTGCCCATTCCTACTAGGCTCTTGGAGATCTGATTTATACAGGAATTACAGGGACCTGCATTTTAAATCATTATTTGATCATATTCTATTATGAGAATAAAAAAAATGTAGTGTAACCCTTTTGATACACACCAGGCGTTTTGTCAGCGCGTTCCAGGGGGTCCTGAGAGTCCTGATTGTCATCGCAGGTGATAAGGAGGCGGGACTCACTGTCCTCGCGCCTCTTTCTTCGTCTCTCCTTCCACCTTAGGTCTTCGTTAGACTCAGTAGATGCCATAGCCTCCACCACAGGTCTCCTATCTCCTATCCGATCTAACCGGGCTTCTTCTGCCAGTCTCTGTCTCTCTTTCTGTGCCTCTTCCCCCCTAACCTTCCGTTCTCTCTGAGACTCCTCAAGCCTCTCTTTCCTCTTTCTCTCTTCCTCCTCGAGCCGTTCTTTCCGTCTTCGCTGCTCTTCTTCTTTCTGTTCACGCTGTAGATCCTCTTTTGTCTTGGTCACAGGTTCATTTGGCCAGTCACTCTTCTCTGACTCCTGCATGACCTTTTCCAGTTTTTCGTCTGTTTCCATGATAGTAGTGCCTAGAGGTCAAGTCAAGAAGTCAAGAAGCTTTTATTGTCATTTCAACCATATATAGCTGATGAAGTACACAGTGAAATGAAACAACATTCCTCCTGAACCTGATTCTACATACAAGAACAATCACAGAAGCAGAAAACACAAGGCTAAGGACTAGTAATATATAACTGCTCAGCAGGTGAGCAGTTATATATTAATATAATATTAATAGTAAAACAATTATTCAAAACATAAGTTAAAGTTTAGAGAAATCTGTCTATCTCACCCTCCTTTGGCTTTTCAAACTCTGGCTTCTGAACTGGAGACTCCTTTCTCGTTTTTTTGTCCGTCTTCACTGGATTCTGCAACGTGACACAAAAGCCAAAATAAACAAAGCCTCTAAGTACCTTTGTCAACAAATAAATAAATGACTGCCCTGTACCTTTGGTGTTGTGTGAGGTGCCTGTTTTCTATGCACACGATCCTTGGCCTCACAGTTGAGCAAAAACTTTTCGAAGAGATTATTAGGAGCTCCACCTTTCTCTCCAGAGTCTTCCTTTGGCTCCTTCAGTTCCTCCTCTCTTGGCTTGCTGGGAGTGGCTACAACTATAGAGGATGAAGAGGAGGGAGTTACAGATGAATCTTTTTGAGTAGTCGAGTTAGAGTCAGGACCTTTGGTCTTGCTTTTTGCTTTAGCTGTGGCTCCTGTGTCAACCGAATCAGGCTCATCCTCACTGCGTGATGACTTGCTGCTCTTACTGTTAGCAAGGCTTCTCAATTTATTTAGGCCACTCTCTTTGAGCAACAGAGCTGAATTGTCTGTCTTTTTGGGGTTTTTGTCCTGAGCCAAGTCTTTTAAACCTTGTGGCTTCAATTCAGGTTTGTTTTTCTTCTGTTTTGCCTTGGATTGGTCACTCCCACTTTCACTCCGAGCAGGCCTCTCTGTGTTTTTGGGAGTTGTAGGTTTTGCTGTGATACTCAGGTTGCCTGTTGAGGAAGTGTCATCAGTGTATAATTCTGATAGTGCATCACTTTTGTCTGTCTCTTCTTCTGAGGTCTCAATCTCTCTTTTTGACTTCACCTTTTTTTTCTTCTTTTCGTCCACAGTTTCTTTCTTTTGCTTCCCTGGATCTTTAGCTTTGTGTTCCTTTTTGTGTTTCTTTGCAGGAGCATCTTCATTTTCGTCTTCTTCCTTTTCAATAGTTCGCTTCTTGGGATCTGTGGCCTTCTCTTTTTTAGAAGGTGGTGGTGTAGGAACCCTATCTTCCTCTTCATCAGACTCAGGAGCAGGCATCGGTTTGTCCTCCTTCCATTTCTCCTTCTTTTTCTTTTTCTTTTTATCCTTCTCAGACTTTTCGTCCTCAGATTCCTCTGCGTGTTTCTTCTTTTTTTTCTTTTTCTTACTAGGGGAGTCTTTCGGTTTATCCTTATCACTGTCACTCTCAGAGTTTGCATCAAATAAGTCACTCTTCAAAGGCAGCTTCTGAGGAGAAACAATGACAATATTACACTGTTCCAAAATGTCAAATCACTTAGCCACATTTTAGTATGTAATACAATGTAACATTTTGTGAGACATTCAATAAATCAAAATTATTTTTTTAAGATGTGTGGGAGAAGTTTTTTTTTTATTATTCTCACCATGCTGGAGTCTTTCTTAAGTTTTTTCTCCGCCAAAGACCTCTCATAGGCTAGCAGCACCTCGCTACAGTCCTCCAGGTGAGCTTTGGGCTCCCAGGTATCATCATCAGATGAATAGTTCTTCCACCGCACACGGTATAGCACCTCTCCCTTAAAAAATAATCCCAAAGGAGGAGTCGGTTAAATCCTGGTGCATTTTAAAGCAAATAGCAAGAGCATTAGCTTCATATTCTAATTCTTCACAAACACAGAAATAATAAGTTGTACAATGCAATTAATATTAAGCAGACATTATGTTACACGTGTGAATGTCAGACTGTCATTATTCACCTTGTCGCTTAGTAACAGAAACCAATTGGTCTGTCTGTGTTTCTGGGCAGCACTTGAATAATCACTACAGCTTGAACACAAAGCTCTACATTCATTTGGATCGGAGTGGGTGGGCCCACTTCCCTGTCAGTTGCACCATGGTTTCCTCTTACTGCTTATCTCACTAGACTCTTTTATGCCATGCATCATAATCGTTTCCTTTATTGGCAGCGTTCATTGTCATTTGTTAAATGATCAAAGGTAAGCACCAACATCTGCCGTCTACTCGGAGTGACATGCTCACAGATTAATCCTCTTCCATCTGACGGTGTACTCGTGTGTATAAGCGTATGTATCTTATAGACAAGAGAGACTGAGTGTGGGAATAAATATCGTACAAGCTATAAAACTGAAAGTTAAGTGTGTTGTGTTGGATCTTTGTCACATGATGTTATAAAAAAGTTGCAGAGAGTCAATGTGTTGAAACTAGAATGGCTGAACTGGCTCAGAGCCCACACTGGCTGTCTCCGGTTTCATTACTCAACCACTCTGTTTAGAGACGACTGGGTCAATGACAACAAACACAGCAGATAACACAAGCAGCTATCTATGTCACAAGGTATGCCAAATCATGCATTTCTCCACAGTGTATTTTTATATTATCAGCCACCAGTTTCACAGACTATAATTAAAGACACTGCAATATTGTGGTTGCTATAAGAAGAGTTAAAAATACAAATCTTTCACCATTCAGACAGAAAATTAGTACTTAGGCATGTTACAGTCTAATATAGCTATTATTAAAAGAACATTAGTGCAAATAATTTGCCATTCATAGTCCTTAACATATCTTTGTTGCTTTTGTCTTCGCCCTGATTTACATTAAAGCAGGAACACAGACCTGGGTCATGCACGCACACACAGCCAATCACTCCCAGTCAATGCCTGTAAACAGGCACTGGTTCAATAGGAAGGAAATTGCACTGAAGACTATCAGTGTTGTGTGTAAACTATTAAATTTTATTCAATACATCACCTGACTCTAAAGCACCTATGTTCGTGCAGGAGGATCCAGAGGAGTTAAACGCGCTCACGTGATAAAGGGAAGAAATCTCCCTCTTCACTAACTCTTTCTCATTCCAATCTGTCTTTCCCCGTTTCACTAGAAAGATTAACAACACTCAACAAGATACGGCCTACAACAACACGCACAAAAACTCCAGACGCTTCACACTCACATGTCTCCAAGACTGTTACTAATGTTGGAAACACTGCAACACTGCATTAATCAGAGACTGAAGAAGTGCACAATGGAGTTACACAAAAAATATGTTAACATGGCAGCCAACATAAGAACAAGGCCTGCTGTCAAGTCCATAGCAATAAGCTCGAATTTTACCAGAGCACTTCTGGTCTGCAGCATTGTGTCAAGTTGCAATGTGATAGCCGACAGTGCCAGCCAGACAGTCCATAAAGCCTCTCAACAGGAAAGGAAAATGTTGACGAGAGACACTCCGGCCAATTATAACAGACCTGTCAAACACAACTAATGCCGTATAAAGCGCTCTCTACTTTCCAGTGACTTACAAACACACTTTTTTTTAATGTAAACACATCACATCTGGTTCATATATATATTATAGGTCTTATCTGAAAGCACTGATTCACCCTTTTGCGCGTATTAAAAGCGAGGTAGTCGAAGTGCACAGTACAAATGCAATGATGCATGTGCTTTCTAAACTAATCTCACACTGCTGTGTGTTTGCTTTGCATACTTTGCATTAGTGCCACTTTCTGAGCAGAAATGCAGCTGCTGGCCATCATCACTTTACAAGCCAAAAAACAAACATGAGCACTGGGAGGACTTTTTTTTTCTTTTCCCTTTACAAAGTCTGGTAGCAAACATTCACCAACTACCCTGTAATCATTACTGTGGTCTCTGAGTGATAGCTGTCACTATTACAACACCAGATTCCTCAGAGATGGACGAATCATATACGTTTAAATCTTTTACTTTTTCTCTACTTCAAATCCTGACTGGAAAAAAAAGAGACACGGTATTTTTATATCTCAGAGAAGAAAAACGACGATTAACGGGTCTTTTTTTTCAATAAATAACATCGTAATTCACGCTAAAAACACGCACAAAGAACCAAAAATAGGCATCGCATAGCTTTTTTTCCCGTACTAATCTGCTGCTACAATGTTGTCGAAGTCAGTGTGCAGTAAAATGACCCTTGAAAATAGCCTTCTAGAAAAGTTAGCCTTGGCTAAGCTAACCTAGCAAGTGCTAATCACCATTATCCGCCTCATAACTGCACAAAAGAGTGTTGGAGTTTTGGTTTATTTGTGCAATTTCAGCACTTTTCCTTCTGAGAAAAATGTCATGCACGGCTTATTTATTCAAACAAGCTTTCCGTGTTGAAGGAGCTGCTGCGCCAGCTAACAAGATGGCATCCTAGCTAGCATGATAAGAGGCTAAGCCTTCTAGCTGTAGTCCAGCACTCACATCTTCCACTCGCATGTCAATAATCCTTTCCACTTCGAATACATCCTCTTCTTCGTCCTGTTCGCTGTCCCCAGGTTCCGCTCTCTCTGCACCGGGATCCATTTCGATATGTACAAGGTAAAACAAAACTTAGCCTTCTTTACTTGATACTGGAACTAACTGCATTGCACGGAAACACCTCGCCTTAATGGACCTCCACTGGAGAGAGTTGCAGGAGCTGGGCTGCAGAAGGTGGACGCGGGGGCGCGCAGTCGGGTGGAGCGTCTGTGGGCGGGGCACAAAGTAGGCGAGGCCTGGGGGGGCGGCTTGTATTGGTAGGCGTGGCCTATGTAGTCCGGATCACGCACTCCATTAATACCCTATGCCTCGAAGTGAACACACAAATTGTCAGGGGAGAAAATAGTCCATCTGTCCTTCCGTGAGCCGAGACTGAGCCGAGACTGAGCCGAGACTGAGCCGAGACTGAGCCGAGACTGAGCCGAGACTGAGCCGAGACTGAGCCGAGACTGAGCCGAGACTGAGCCGAGACTGAGCCGAGACTGAGCCACCTCTTTTAGGTGACCGTTGTTAGCCTAATATAAACAGACCTTTTAGGTGAACATTGTGAGCTGACTCTGGCCGACACTTTTAGTTAATGTTGAGATTAGACTCTTTTGGGTGAAATTTGTAAGCCGTTTCTGAGCCGACACTTTTAGGGGGTCGCTGTGATTCGACTCTTTTAGCGGAACGTTGTGAACCGACTCTTTTAGCCGAACGCTGTGAGCCGACTCTTTTAGCTGAATGTTGTGAGCCGACTCTTTGAGGTGAGCGCTGTCGACTCTTTTTATGTGACCATTGTAAGTCGACGCTTTTTATGTGATTATTGTGAGTGGACTCTTTTTTTTTTAATGATTTAATTCTAATTAATACGTTTATATAAATCTTGTGACGATTTGACCCTCAGCTGTGTGTATGAGGTAACATGATGTATGGGCCATATGAGCCATATGTCAAATAAGTCAAAAGAGTCATCTCTTATTCGTAAGATGAACCAAATGAGTTGATTAAAAAAAAAAATAATAATTTCAAGTACAAAATAATCAACAGTACAGTTAAATTCAAATTGCTATGTGGTATTTCTGCTGCATCACATGGGTATGTTTAAAATAGCATACAAGTGTCTTCACCTCCTCCATTGGTATTGAATACAACTCAAAAAGATTTGAGCTCATCTATATCTGTTAGTTCTGCATTGTTGTGATCAGATGATCATGAATTAGCTTAAGGGATTTGTCTGTTTCTTAATAGAAATGCATTGGAAGTCATTCCAATTTGATATTACAATCAAATGGAAATTGATATACCTCAGATCATTATGTTCAATGCGACAGAAATTTACTTGTATCTAATTATTACTTTTTTTATTTACATTTAAAAACTGTTCAGATTTTAGTCTTGGATATTAATGTGCCAAGACTTCAGTTGAGGTTTTTTTATTTTTTGGGACAATATTCTGACTATATAGCAGGACCTACTAAACAAAAACAGTCACTCAACAAATGCACAAAAAATCTTTATAAAATTCATTTTTAGAAAAATGTCGACAACATTCACAGTGCTTTAAGGACATTTAAAAAATAACATTTAAAATACAAAAATATGACAACATAAAAAATGTCCTGTTTATGTACATATGCCAGCAAATGCCAAAATCTAATGAAATAACCATAATAATTAACCATAAAACCATCATTTTATATATTATTACACATTAAGAAGGGTTTCTTCACCACATTTTATAAAAATGTGGCAGTTTTGGCAAAGTAACAATCTTAGTACTAAGTACAATTAGTACAAATGTGTAACATTATAACAGATATTCATACTTTCTTATAGAACATCATCTCCATTTTAATAAAAAAAGAAATCTGTTTTTTGATTGTGGGCTGTTATGAAGAAAAATGACTTCTCTGATGACCCGTAATTGTAGTAAGAAAAAGATAGCAAAACAAGAATTTTATGTAACATCCCCACAAGGGCTTTTAAAGTCCTGTTATACTGTAAATGTGGATTTTCTTTTTCTTGAGAAATAGATTCTTAATATGGCTTAAAGGTGAGTGAATTGTCTTTTGCTCTCTTTCAGACTGGCAGGTAAAAGTTGAATGTCGGTTCAAGTTACAGTGGGTAATACAGTAGAGCCATCGATGTGGTGGAGTCTGAAAGCTAGGACAAATTGGCACTAATCCTTATCCACTGTAGCCCTTGTCTTGTGTACTGGACAATATGAGCCATGCTGCTGTGTAGCGTCAGAGGTCCAGTCAGTGTGTTCAAGTAGTTAAAAAACTCTAGATATACAGAAAGAGACAGACATACAGGGAGAAAAATAGAAAAAAAAAAAATTATGTATGTGTATATGAAGTAGGCACAGGAAAAATAATCTTTTATTGCTCAGTAATTAATACATAAAATTATTATTATTATTAGTAGTAGTAGTAGTAGCTGTTATAACAACAACCATAATAATAATGATAATATTTAATTAAATTATAATTAAAATATTACATTTTAAATGCAAATGGCCTCTAATGCTCCCTGAGATGTCACTGTGATGTCACTGTATGTAGGTTTACCTATATACTGGCAACTATAAATATATTATTAGTTTATATTTAGCAGCTTAATAAATGCAACAAATGTATTTCTTTGTAGTAGCTTATCTAACTGTATTTGTGAAATTACAATAACCCGGATACTAAATTCTTATATGATGTTTTTTCAGTAGCGAGCTGTGCATTTGGTACCTGGGCCTTTAGTGAGGACTTATCCGACTTAATCTACCTCTTAATACCACCACTATACTGCAATTATAGAAACCATCAATTCTATACAAAAACGCAATATAACAGTGTGTGGCATTACAGAGAGAGAGGCATTTCGCATATGGTGGGTGAATTCCATTTTACTAAAGCAAGCTCCAAACCTCTACACTACAACCGCAACTGTGCACCTACATCATCTGGAGCAGTTCACAATCAATATTTGTCTAATAACATGACAAAAACTTTAAAAGTGGTATCGCTTGTATTCACTGGTCTGGAAGTGGCGAACAAACTATTTTTCAGGATGAGACAAGCTAGCTAGCTTCGTGGTTGGCCAACCCTTTCCTCACCATGTCTAACTTTTCTAGAAAATGTATTTTTAAGTATGTCAGAGACCAAATAAATTTCCCTTCCTCCGTCAGCCATTGTGGGCATAAAAAAGTCTAAATCCGATGTATTAATGTGTATACAGACGTGTTTTGATAGTCAAACTTGGCTGTTACTATTTCACTCTGACCAACTAATCAGAGAACAGAAAAATGCTGACGCTATTCTCCTGTG
The DNA here is from genome assembly GCF_014805685.1 of Silurus meridionalis. Lineage (NCBI taxonomy): Eukaryota > Metazoa > Chordata > Actinopteri > Siluriformes > Siluridae > Silurus > Silurus meridionalis. The sequence goes on from NC_060886.1 coordinate 12,382,961, forward strand.
AGGCGAATTTAAAATCTGATTGGTTAAAGAACCCGACCTATTACTAATATAGATGTACAACGGCCAGCACTACTGATTCTGAAGGCCCTGGGCAGATTAGATTGACATGGCAGCACATAGAGTCTGAAATCTGATTGGACAAAAAAATCTAACAAACACATAATGGAAGCAGTGCAGCCAAGAGAAATGAAGAGAATAGACTGTTGGGAATAAATTAATAAGATTTCATGAAACAAATATTAGAATTTAGGTTAGGAATTTATGTAGATCAGTGCTTCTGATAGTGTTTAGGCCAGAAGAGAAGGCCTTGCTGGCCCTGACGGCCCACCACTGTGTTTTTTATATGATATGCATTTTAATAATTGTATATACTACTCTGGACCTATGCCTGGGTTTTTTTTTTATAAAATTAAGGGCATACTGCAACACCAAAATGCAATATACCTAAATACCCCACCAACCAACAGTTAAATAATTGTGTAATCAGTAAAATGCCTTGTCTATAGAGGGTGCTGTACTCTCACTGATGTTTAACTCACCTTTGTTTTCCTTGGCCAAGGTATCAGCTACCTCCCAGTACTCATAACTGTAAAGCACACTGTTGGTGATATTGAGGTGATTTGCTGCCATCTGGTGGATACGATAGGGAATGTTAATGAAAGGGTAGTTGAAAGTGGTGGCAGGTTGGGACCCAGTTAAACCACCAGGGGATATGCAAGTTGGAGGACCATTTCCCCTAGAGAAACACACACCCAAGCACACACAGGCAGACACACAAACACAAATTGTACTTGGTATTAGTTTGATTTCTGAATTAAACCCTTTTCTATTTTTTAATTTTTTTAATTTATATCTATTCATCAATAAATGCATACTTTTTGGTATCACTCCAGGGAGGTGGCATGTCAGGCAGTTTTGGTAAAGTCTGATAGACCAGATAGAAGAAAATCAGTGCAGATAGAATTTAAGATCATTGCAGATGAATTTGTAATCATAATTAATTGCAATAATCAATAAAATATGATAATTATATATTTTATTTATTTATTTACACACACACACATATATATATATATATATATATATATATATATATATATATATATATATATATATATATATATATATAATATAATATAATATTAAAGCATTTTTCTTGCCAACATCAGCAGTTAAACATTGCATTTCAGGACGGTCTCCATGTGCTAGAGCCTACCTTGAAGTAGTCTGTCAAAGCTTTGGAGTATTTCAGGGCATGGTCTTTTTTCAGCCGAAACATTTGCCAATACAGAAGAGCAAGACAACGGAAACTACAATAAAGACACATAAACGTTTCACACATTGAAATTGGCTGTATAGAAATACACTTCCTGGATATTTCTCGGTCCCACTTAATGTAAGTAATGACTCAGCTATTCTAGATCAAACTTGTAAGGTAGTTAGATACTAAATGCCTGTAATAACATGAAGCACTTCACAAGACAGCATGTGGGAACCATCACTATGGATAGGTGGTACTGTTCCTAGCCAAGATTAAACATGGCACAGATACTTAGTTCCAGATGATTACAGAGACGTGTTTACCAAAGTACAGCCAGCTGTTTGTCCTCCTGCCTGGCTCCAGAGCTGGTGTGATTCTTTAGCCTCATGGCATATCTATCAAAGACAGAAAATATTTGTGTTAACAACAGTCTGTGTGCGTGCGTGCATGTGTGTGAGCGTGCATGCATGTGTAAGTGTGCATGTGTGTGTGTGTGTGCTCTTAGTTTAGTGTACTTTGAAGAAACTAAGTGAAAAATCAAAAGAGAGAGCTGCAAAAGAAAAAAACACATAATTACCTAATAAGCTCCACAGTTTCTGCATACATTGTATAAGGAGACTTAGCTTCCAGGGGCCCTTCTTCCATGGCCTTGCCACACTCCATAAACGACAAAGCAGCATCCACATAATTCACAGCTTTCCCTAGTTTATCCACCTGGCAGCAATGAGAATAAAAGAACAGGACAACTGAATTTATAGATGGTGCAATGCTTAAATGACCCATGAGACATCTTTAATCACCAGATGTTTTCCTTAAACCACAATGCGCTTATACATGCCAAACAGCGGTCACGGTGTCTGTTTTGCTAACATACCATAGCATCAGCTCGGTGCTTCAGTCTTTTCGCTTCATGCATGTAGTACTCTGCATGGTGTGAGCTAAAATGAAAACGATTGAATAGTGATCTCTAGGGTTGTGGTTATTTACTGATGTTTATACAGATAAAGAAGCTAACAGATAATATTGATAACTTACACATCAGTGTAAGGCACAGTTCCTCTGTAGGATGGTTCCTTTGAGGATGGAGCCCAGTTTCCAGAAGGGGGCTGTGTGTTTCCTGACACTCCAGCACATTCCACTTCAACCTTGGGCCGAGCTTTTTGTATCTGCTACAGGGTATAAAGGCACTAGCTGAAGCTTTCTGTATCAAAATTTATCATTTAAACAAATACAGTACTTCAATTCATGGTCCACTCTGTTGCCACACCCTGAAGTACGTAAACAAATATTTCCTAAGATGGAATGTCTAAATCAGGGGTCATCAACATGGTGCCTGCGGGCCTTTTCTAAAAATAGCTCAACATAGCGGCACTTACCAGTGAGCTGCATCTAATTTTTTTGTTGCTATTCTTTTTTAAATCACACTTGCATTGGTGTAAATTTAAAAATGACAATATTAAAAAAAAAAAAGTTTTATATTAGATTAGAGCTATCTGGTCTCCAAGTTAATTCTTGTATGTTATGTAATTGATAATCTGTACAAACATGATACAACATAGTGCATGATTTGTTAAAAATTGTTAGTGGCTTGTGAAAATGTTGTAGAAGTGATCATTTGAAAATGTAAATACTTGCAGAGATTTATAGAAATAAAGTTTTGCATATTGATATTTATCTGTTTCCTACCTTGTTAAATCTTTGTTGATTATTTTAAAAAATCATTAACAAACATGACGAATATCATTATTTATTAATAATAACATATAATTAAAGGTAAATTGAGCAAATTTGTTATTTCAGAAGTGTGTATCAAACTGGTAGCCCTTCACACTGGTACCCAAGAAGTAGCTCTCAGTTTCAAAAAGGTTGGTGACCTCTGGTCTAAATGCTCTGAAATAACGGAGACTTTCCTGAATTAAAATTTAATAACCAGGAATGCCTCCTTGTCTGGAATGTTTTTTTAATTGGTGGTCCATATTATGTATTTGTTTTCTTTCATTTACCATATCACAGAAGCCATAGAGACCAAACCATTTTCTTATGAAAGCTGGCATAATAAGAGAAATCAACAATTTCTTTGAGAAATTACAATTAGATTAATAACATTCAGATTAACAGATAGGATACACAACTAGGACATTAGTCATAAGTAGTAAATCATCAAGATTCAAATTGCTTAGTGTACCTGTGTTTTTTTCACAGTGGAGTCTCTGTCTCTTGGTGGGTTTGTGTGTTGCTGATCTGAATGTGCCATCTTTGAAGCAGATGGAGGAGAGAGTGGTGACAGTGGCTTCTTGGTATAAATATAATCTGCATGATGGCTGTGAATAGAAAAAATGGGCTTTAGGTCTAGTTCAACTTTAGACACAGTAATCTGGGAGTTGAGCTAAGACCTTGTTAGCAAGAAGGTTATTTTGAGACTGCCAAGTGAGAACCAAAGACTTAATTGCTGAACTGTTACTTGCTATATACAGCCAATATCCTCCATCAGATATTCTTCCAATAGCTGTTACAGATTAGTTGAATAAATTTTCACAACTGCAGTCAATTTGGCACTCAAGATATAAAACACGAAATCAAATAAATGGAATACTTTACTGTTTCTATTTTATCTAAAATGGTTTGGGAATGTTTTACAATATGTTTGACATACATGTCAATGCCTTATCAAGTTACATACAAAATATGTGTTTGTGGCAACCTACTCATTCTGTCTGTTGGAATGAGCGTCCTGCTTTTCAGTGTCAGCTGAGTGCATGGAAACTGCGAGCTTTTCGGTGTGCACATGGCTTCTCTTACTCTCCCTTTGAGTCTCTCCATTCTCAGCCTAGATAAACAAAGGAACACACATCAGAGATACAGTAATATTTTTCTATTTCTGTACATTATTTTGATCTTCTAAATTAAGTTTATATTAACCTTCCGTTTGATTTTGGCATCTCCAGATTTTTGGTCTTGATGGTACTGATGCCTCATGGATGTCTTTTCTTTAGCTTTAGCTGATGATGATGATGATGATGATGATGAAGATCCTCTGTGTGGAACCTCACTTGTGTTAGGAACTCTGGACAGAAGTGAGAGGTCTATTTTGACTACAAGGTTCCTTAGTCCTCGATGAGATACAGCGGTGGACTTTTCAGTACGGCCAAATGGCACCAGTGTGTAGAGTTTGTGTTTGCCTGGAAGCTGTTGCCCTTCATCGGGAGAAATGTCATTTGATCTCAGCACAGAGGGTCTGCACTGCTCCTGATGCCTCTGCCTTGGTGCCGGTCTCTGGCTGGATGTAGAGTCTGCTGGTACTTTGGCAACGTTTGGAGGCAGCCTGGGCTCAGAGTCGGATTCGGAGGAAGATGAAGACGAAGACGAAGAAGAAGAAGAGGAAGAAGAAGAGGTAACAGGTTGCCGTGTAGGTCGGACAACTGGAGTAGGAGAGGGTGGGGATAATGGAGGAGAAGGGTTGGACTCTATAACTCCAGGGTTGGATGAGTGTTCTTCACTGCTCCTCCTCCTCTTCTTCCTCTTCTGGTCTTCCCGCTCAGGTCCACTGCTTTCAGGTCGGGGCTGATACTGACTGTTGTGACTAGTGTGGGGTCTCTGCTTGGGCTGTACTGCTTGCCATTCAGTATTATGTTCCTTCCTCCTCCTCCTCTTCCTTTCTCTCTCTCCTTGCTCTTTTCTCCGTTCCTCTTCCTCCTCTTCTTCTCCAGAACTCTGAACCCAGCGTTGCCTTGTTAGCTGCTCCTCCGCCAGTCTCCTATGTCTTTGAACTTCTGTAGATTGGATGTGAGTTCTTACCTGGGCCTTACCCTGGCTATTCAAATCTGGCTCTCGTTCCCTCTGCTTTTGCTCCTTTTGAGAAGTCTTAGTGCCAGGCACAGATTCTTCTCTGGATTTTGGTTTTGGTTTTGTGCTAAGGCTAAGTCTTGAGCTAGGTTTTGAGAGAGACCTACCTGAAATGTCTAGGGCAGACCGAGGTGTTGGCCTAGAACTGGAACTGTGAGCCGAGTGACTGCTTGTCTCAGTCCTAAGTTTGGATGTGGGGTTGGGCTTTGACTGGGAATTTAAACTCTGACTCAATTTGCTGTTATGATCACTGGATCTTTGGATATGTGCAGTGGAAGACAAGTGCCTGGCCTTTGTTTTGGGGCTGAGGTGGGACCTGGAGCTAGAATGAGACTGATGTGGAGCAGGACTAGACCTAGGTTTTGATCTAGATTCGCTGCTTTGGAATTTTGGCTTGTGTGGAGTCTCTTTGATAGTTGAGCTTTGTTTGGAATGATGCTGTGAGAAAACAGGTTGTCTAGAATTTTTTTGTCTAGACTCATTAATACGTTGAGTGTTATGGTCTGGTGGCAACCATGGTCTGACCTTAGGCTGACGCTCAGGACAAGAAGTAAATGTAGTCTGTGTAGTAAGTCTGGAATGCTCCTGGTGAACCTGAGTATAAGACGTAATTCTTGGAGAGGCAGGAGCAGATGTGAGACCAGGGCTAGGGCTTCTGGGTGGGTGAAGAGGTAACGGACTGGGACTTCTACTTATTCTTAGACTAGCACCTGGGCTTGGACAAACACTTGGCACCGGGCTTGGCACAGGGCTAGTTCCTGGGCTTGGACAAGGGCTATATCCCGGACTAGATCGATGACTGTGCCTGGGACTATAGTCAAACTTAGGGCTGGGGACAGGGCTCTGGCTTGGGCTATAACTTTCTCTTGTTCCCAAGCCAGAATCTCTCTCCCAGTATCTTCCTGGAGATGGTCCTCTATCAGAATCAAAGCCTGCACCAGAGCTGTGACCTCCTCCTGGGTCTTGATCTGACAGTTGGGTTTTGTGAACTTTCTCAAGCCACTTGTCCAACTGCCAGTGTGTCAAGGAGGGATCCTGATTCTGGACACAGAACAATAGACAAATTTAGTTTATAAAACAAAAGAGTATATTAAATCTAGTTTCAAAAATATCTGAATGGTTCTGAATGGAAATCGTTATATTGAGATGACAGTGATTATGTTGATAAAATGATCAATTGTTAACAAAATGTATTTGATATTCTCATAACTTAACTAAACATAATCACAATTTAATTGTACATGTCAAAATGCATTTGATTTCATGTGTTAAATCGTGCAAAAGGAATGGACTAAGATGAGATGAGATGAGAGAGGGAGGGAGGGAGGGAGAGAGAGAGAGAGAGAGAGAGAGAGAGAGTAAGTATGAGTAAAATTAGTAACATTGAACTTATTGATAGAAATGGATCTATGCAAACAGCTGATACCATGCATACAGGACCAGAGATAGTAAGTGAGCATAACATATTGTTCATCTATTTCTTACATAAGCCTTTAAATAGCACATAAAAACAAGACATTTGGACTAGTACTCTTTACATAAGACTTCAAACTACAAGCTTCTTAACATGATATAAACAAATTGTATCCTAATAATAATAAAAAAATGTTTTCTAAAATATTATTTTCCAAAATATCTCCTGTCTAAATCTGAATGGACAATAAAGAAAGAATTATTCTAAATCAATATAATGGCAATGACAATACTTACTTGCAAGCAAACACAGAAATGAGGGCAGTCTACTTTCCCTGCTTTCCTCTGGTGGCTGACCTGTGCTAATTTAAACGTCCACTGCTCTACTCAAACACCCCCCCCTTCCTCATCCCTTGCTCTTTTTCCAGCAAAGACACTGCATCTCTTGTACCCTCTCTCACTCTCCCCCCACCCGTCCTCTCCAACCACGCTCTACCTGGAACTGCACACTGTTTCCAAGCTTTTCTCCTCCGAGACAGTCTATGGCTGCACATAGATGAAAAACACATGGTGTCCCCTCCTCTCTGCTCCATGCACTCCTGTATACAGCATGTTCAGCATATAAAGGAAGCTATGTCACACAGGCACTTTCATTCATACAGTTGAGCGGGTCTCGGGAACCTGGAGTGTGCAGGGTAGCAGATCCTTATTTCTTCCCCACCCCCTCTGACAATTAACTCTGAGTCCTTAATGATCTGAACAGTATAACCATACACTTCTGCTTTAAATGACAAATGCATACAAACGTCACTCATGTGATATACACTTTAATCACTTTATGTACGCTCCAGTCTAATATGCTTCAACACACCCAATGTATTCAAAACAATTGGGATTTTTTAGTGTATCTTGTACCTATTTAGTCCTGGGAGACTCTTCATGTTGACATGACACCGAAACTCGAAATTCTCAGTGGCCTGGAGCCCCTCACCCCCCTTTCCTCACATTCCTTATACACCACTCACTTCTCCAAGTGTTTCCTCCTCCACTCTACACCATCCACACCTCCAACGCAAAATAACTCCTGCTGTTCAGTTCATAGAAAAATTGAGAAAGACAAAGGAATCATTAAACGAAAAGTAAAGTTACCTCTTTGCTGAAGGCATGAGGCAGTGGCTGGCTGGGGATCTCAGGTTGAGTCTCTGCTTCTGGGCTTGGGCTGCGTGACCGCTGGCTACTGCTCCGAGACTCACTGGAGGAATCAGATCCTGAGGAGCCTGAGCTGGAATGTCTTGCCCTCCTGCCATGTGTGTGTGTGTGCTGCCCTGACAGGCTGTCATATAACACCCACATACAGTCATGAGTAAGGAAATCGTCATACATATATAGTGCATCAAAATGTACATGTAAACATTGTTTGTGTACATGTTCACAAAAAAAAAAAACATGCTGGTGATGTTTTTTAACTATTCAACCTGTTCTGTGCACATATACAGTGAATACATTTTGTTGTATTAAACTACAATACATATTTGATTTAAATTTATTTAGGTCCTAGTTTAAAAACACAAACATGAACACTTACTTTTGATTTTCTGACCAGGATGTATTTTGGTGAGGTCCCTTCATAAAAAAGAAAATTATATTGTTTTAAATAGTTAAGATATTCACGAGCACTAAGCCAACAGGTCACTAACAAGAGCAGAACATTAAGATTTACTAAAGGTTTAAAGAATTTTTTAGAAGGTCATAACTTTGAGGATAATATGGCAATGAATCAATGTCCTGTGACTCATATGCTTAAAGGCACACACATGCACAACTATTAAACTTGGCTTCACACACACACACACACATGCACACACACACACACACACACACACACACACACACACACACACACACACACACACACACTCTCATTAACTGGGTAAGCCATACACCTAAACAACTAGAGTTAATAGTTTTGCTTTAAAGGTAATCACCCATGCTGTTACAAACTGAGAGCAGTCTTAAAATAAAATAGAGTAGGTGCCATATTGCCACTCCACAGGAATTAAGTCAAGGCAAAGACTGGAAAATGTATGTGAAATACGCATTTGAGTCAGATAATATGCATGTCCACACATGGGACACTCCTTGTGTCTCACAGACAGGCCTTAGAACTGCTGCAACTGAACTGTTATTGACCCTCTGCAGACTGATTACAAATTAACACACTCACTCTTCTAACTTATTTACTTTTCTCATAAATAATGAAATAAACACATTCTCATCACACATTGAATGAAGTAAACACATTCTCATCTCTCTCATTTTACTCAAGTAAAATATGGACAGACTACAACTGACAAATGATCAGTTGTTTTTCCACAAATGATCATGCACAAAAAAGAAAAACCATGAATGCCACATTACTTGGCCAGACACTCAGCAGTGGAAGGGTGTTTTCCCACTTCATTTAACTGCATTTAAAAACATAACTAAATGGGAGTAAAAAGTAACTTGGGATTCTTTTACACACCGTGTTTACTTCATTGTTTTTTTTTTTCATGACAGAATTACTTGCATATGTTTTGTTTGGTTAACAGATTTATATTACCTATGAACAAAACTGTCCTCTTTACTCCAGGGGCTCAATTTCCACCATTTTCAATCCATATAAAAATAAAAGGCCTACAGAAATATTCTTTGATGGTGTCACACATTGTGTAAAAAGACAATCAGCAATAGACAGTGATGCAATCCCCTACTCGTGATGTTTATCTTCTTTTAATAACAATATATATACACTGTAGTTATCGCTGGTACTGGATAAATTGCTATTCGAATGAGAACAGTTTGCTAATACTGGGAATGCGCAAAAACACAAACACAGCTCTTATACTACATTATTTTAAACTGTTCTAAAGGCATCTGAAAAACGTACCTTGTCACTTTCATCCTCATCACTACTGAGCTTCAGGTCATCAGCAAGCATGCTGTAAAAGGCAAAATAACAAACACTTAGCTGAGCAAAAATCTGAGCAGTTATGACCTGAGAGGGTGGATAATGTGTGCCATCCCAAAACACACTTATAAACACACCCCTCAGACTTTAATTTGCATTGTGGTTTGGTTTGTTGTGTGTGACTGGGCTCACTCTGCATGTGTTAATCTCTTCTATAATAACTCCTTGATTTTTTTTGCATTCAGTGTTGTGTGTGTAGAACTGGGGGAGGACAAAGCCAGAGTACATACCATAACTTTCTGTATGAACAAAATGGCCTTGGTCTCAAGCTGTAAATTTCTTGCTGTCCTCCCCTTTTCTCTGTCTATTTCTTATACTCATTCATTCCTTTATGTTTATGTATGTGTAAAATAAGGTTTGATCATTTTAAACAATTGAAAATTACTAACCAATTTAATGGTTTTGATTCCATAATTTTTGGATTATGGTTACAAAGGTTACACCATGCACACAAACACACACACACACACACACACACACACACACACACACACACACACACACACACACATATGATAGCTCAGAGGATAAGATGTCTGGCTTCTGATCTAAAGGTCACGAGTTAAAATCCCAGCACCACCAAGCTGTCATAGCTGGGCCCTTGAGCAAGGCCCTTAACCCTAAACTGCTCAATTGTATTAAGATGTAAACGTAAGTTGCCCTGGATAAAGGAGCCAAATGCCATAAATGTAAAAACATGCACACTTCTTTGACCTAAAGTGTATTTGCAAATACACATATTAGCAAGTGTATACTATATACACAGTTCAGTTCTATTCAGTTAAACAGTTGGCTCTATTTAGGGTATACTCTGGCATTACACATATCAATTTAGTCAGAATATTACTTTCAATCTACTGGCAATTTACACATGCACGAGCAGTTATGAATACATGAGCAGAATGTAAATTATTTCTATCTTGATGGGAATCAAACCAGCAATTCCCTAAGTGTGAAAAAACTAGGTTACCGTGTGCTGTGTTGTGTTGTGTTGATACACTAAATGTGGTTTGCAAACATTCACTTTATGTAATGCCCTGTGTATACTGTAGGTCTGTTTAGTTTTGTGTCTTGTGTCAATTTATGTTTTTGTAGCACCGTGGTCCTAGAGAGACAGTTCATGGTGTGCTGTACGGTGTATGGTTGAAATGACAATAATGCCTCTTGAACTTGAGTGGTTGAACTTGAATTTAAGGTTGGATTTGGTTTAGGTTTTGGAGGCAGTGCAATTATTAGCTGCTTATTAGTAAGATAGTGTGTGTATGTGTGTGTGTGTGTGTGTGTGTGTGTGTGTGTGTGTGTGTGTGTGTGCACTGGATAATAAAGCTCACAGTCTGGGGCAATCCAGGCATGTAGTGCTAGTGCCTGGATATGCCGCCAGTTCAGGTATCCTGTCTCCCACTTACGATTTGTGAGGAGCCACACGTGGCATCCTTATAGGGGCATCATTCCTTACTAAAGAAAAAAAACAAATGACTGTATGAGAATTAGCATTAGAAAACTATATTATGTATTGTTATGCAAATGAGCATATGAAGGCATAATAACAACATTTAAAGTTTTTAACTATTAAAACATCTATGTTACTACAATAATGATTTAAAGAACCAAAAGCAGACATCAATAGACCGTGGTAGTTACACACAGCATTACCTTGCTTGTGCTGAGTGTTGCGGCGTTTTCCCTCCTGCAGCAAGCAGAATAAAACATACGATTTACTCAGTGGGAAAATACATAAACACCATGCTGTGAGGTAAGTGTGGATCCTCTGGGGCAGGGTTAAAGGGAGCACTATCATATCCCTTATACTCACTTTTGAATCTGAATACAGAAACCGTTCTGTGCCCCCTCCAACTGGGTGCTGCTGGGAAGGCCAGGAGTGGGTCATGTCCTGAGGCAAAAAGGAGAAAAGGTCAATGGTTTTATGTGAGAGGTCAGATAGATTTAAGGACTTTTGGTGAAATGCATGCAGAGTGGAAATGCAGGAGTTTTGCTGTCTGAGGTGAACGGCAGAGATGACCTACTGGTATTTAATGTTATTTTATAGCTTGCATAGCTTAGCTCTTTTTCATTTACACCACGTCATTATGATTGTTGACCACTAGAGGCCATACCAGGTGGTTTGAATTACAATCCAAAGCATCTGGCCAGTATGAGCAGGGGGTCTTTGATGGGGTCTGAGGTACAGGGATGTTTTACATTATTGGAAATTTCCTAATATAAGTAAAGAAGGTTTGTTAAAAAATGTAGCACATGTGTAAAGATATAATATTGTAATAAGGATTTTGTGTGTGTGGTTGGTGGTGGTGGTGGGGGTGTAATTGATTATATATATATATATATATATATATATATATATATATATATATATATATATGTGTGTATATATATATATATATATATATATATATATATATATAATTTTTATGAATATAGAGCAGCAGATCATTTAAGATGTGCAAGTACTCTCTTTTTTGTTTCCCTGGAGTAACAAAAATACCACTGGGGCTGTGATCTTAATCTAATGTGAATTTAATACTCTAAATGCATTTTTTCCAGTGTACATTATGTGTAACAATCAGAATAGCAGCAAACATGAAGAATAGTGAAAAAATATGCAGGACCTGTAAGGCCTTTGTTATAATTTTCTATAATAAAAACATTATTCTTAATTTCTAGATATTTTACTAATTTCGATCTTAAAATGATCTTCAGTGGTCTATGCCTGGTTATTCTGCATATGCTGAGAGTTTATTTCTAGAAAGAAGCAAAATTATTTGCTAATAAAATAGGACAAAAGTACAAACATATGTGTGTGTGTGTGTGTGTGTGTGTGTGTGTGTGTGTGTGTGTGTGTGTGTGTGTGTCTGTGTCTGTGTGTCTGTGTGTGATGAACAGGAAGTAGTTTGGCAGAAAAGGTCAGGTGTTATCTGCTGTGACAGTTGTCAGAGGAAAAGATGAGGATGTGTGATAGGACAGACATTAGGAAAAGAATAGAATCCTGCCTGTCTTACATTCCGGAAATCTAATCAACAGATACCTACATTAGAAACATTTACTATGACAGTAAGGAAGAAGGTCAGTGTCACGCTATTTAACAAGACATGTTACAGATATGTATCCAGCTACCTAAATACTAACATCAGTGCACACTCACATGCAGAAATGACCACAGATATTCATGCAAATGTTTCATATACACCAACCATGTGATATTCCTTTAAATGGAAATCATTTGCCAATGACAAACACTGATTAAATCACTGACACACTTAGTATTGGCCACAGTTAAGACAACCCATTTCCTCCTACCTTCTTTTGCTTATCTTTCCAGCATCTCACACAAACACACTCCCTCCCTGTGGATTACAAGCTTTCCTCTTTCCACTTGTCCTCTGGATTCATTATTCACTCTTTGCTCTCTCAGTCACTAAGGACCGACTCGTCCCTCTGTTCTAACAACAAGGCTTCCCAGGTGAGGTTGCTCCTATGTGCTGTATTTCTGAAGTGTGACTGTTTACACAGAAATCATCCAGGGTTTTGAGAATGAAAAGGAGACAAAAGAAGACAAAAGGACACATGAAAGAAGACAAATTTACTTGACAAAGACATTTTGCCCCCACAAATTAATTTAGATGAAATTATTATTATTATTATTATTTTTTTTTTTTTTACAGCTCTTGTGTTAAGAATATCTTGAGTGGGAGAGGATGCTCTTATTTTACCTGTGATCAAATGTCTACTTCAGAAATAGGCATAATTTAGAAACATTCACTACGTGAAAAAAAGAGAAGAAAACCACACACCCATGCATACGCTCACGCTCACGCTCACGCTCACACGCGCACACGCGCACACACACACACACACACACACACACACACACACACACACACAAATACTAGCAGATAGCATGAGTGCATGCAGGTGAGTGTTGGTTGACTGCAGCTGAGGGCAAAGACCCACATGTACAACACACACACATTTGGCACTCATATGCCTCAGCATCTTATGGCATCCTGTAAGATTTTTTTGCCACACACAGTAATCTAGCAATAATAGGAGGAGGACAGAAATGTACAGCAGATTTAAGCTCTTCTGGCCAACATGTGATACAGGTCAGCAAGGATGTCACTTTAATTCAAATAGAGAATTAATACCAGCTTTAACTAGATTAAAAAACATATTACTGTCCCCCAGAAAAATATTACTATACACACAGAGGCATACATTGTTTATATTCTTTGAAAGTCAATTGACTCTTTTACTTTCATTCATTTCTTCATTCATATATCTTCAGGAATTACATTATCATGGTCAGTGACAAACATGTGTGTGTTTGTGTGTGTGTGTGTGTGTGTGTGTGTGTGTGTGTGTGTGTGTGTGTGTGTGTATGCATGCTCACAGTTTATCATTGTAGCAGATGTAATTAAAAATACATCAAGGGTATATCTTTTAAACTAGCTTTTCTGATTAATTCAAAGCTCGGAGATGGCAGAGAAAATGATGCATGTCAATATAAGCCAAAGTCAATATACATATATTTTTGTGTTCCAAACTTGAGTGCCAAATAAGAACTAATCTACTGCAAACATAATGATCAGGGATTTTTTTATAATGTTGAAAATTCTGTCTGTTAGGAACAAAGCAATGATGATGACGTTGCGTTCATTAGCAAGATTTAGCTTCCTGCAGGGCAGTGTGCATCATCTCAAATGGCATGCAATGTACTAAAAATATGTCAGAAGACTCTGCAATTGTTTCATATAATGAAATTCAATTTAGAACAGCAGATGTGGGGTTGGGTGGCTCAGCAGCACATCCAAGTCTATGTTTTCCTGTCTTGTGCCCAGTGTTCCAGGGTACCGAAAATCAAGAATGAAGATTTTCAATTTTGGTTGTTACCTTGGGACTCTAGCTGACTGCAGCCACAGGCCCGTCACAGTCACTATGCAAATATGCCTCTCTCATTTAGTGAAGACAACTCTAGTATTAATATCCTTATAATTTAAACACCACAATAACAATACAGTTTTCAGCTCCGATTTGAGTACTGAATTAAGGCATTAATTATAACCACATTTACCTGCAAAACACATCTAGGGAAACAAAAACACAATGCAACATTAAAATTTGCTCTAGTTTTACTTCTTACTCACATAAATCCTCAGTAGGCATGTTTCCGCTGTTACAATGCATTCGTATGAAATGTAATTATCATTTGGAAACTTAGAATTTTCCACTCCCACTCAACTCCTACTTGCCATTGTGTAACATTATGTTATAAACAAACATGACTGAACCAGGGCTGTAGCGTCTGCAACTAAAGGTATTTTGGGAATGTTACTGAAGGATTCAACACTATATATATTTATAGAACATGAAGTTTGACTCCCTAATTAATAGTAGAGTGTTATAAAAAATCCTGTTTTAATCCAGTAAAAGTTGCTGTATTCTTTTCCTGTAAAAACCTCTGTAATTCGATTCTCCAACTCATCACCTTGCAATTACACCACAATTAGACAGTTTAGTTAACTTTAATGGTGTGCATATGAGTGTGTGCTCCATGGTAAACAGCACTGGCAGGTCACACACAGGTGTGCCTTAGGGAGCATGTTGTGGGTGAGGCTACAGGATGGACTCTAGTGAATCCTGTTCTGGTTGTATAGAGTAGTGTAGATAATTTTAGAGCCTGGATTAAAAAAATGTTTACCCAGTTAAAATCTGTTTGTCATTCATTAGAATAGGGAAAAAAACAAAAGAACCCACAACACAAAAAAGGCACATGATTGTAATAAACATGCAGGTAATAATTGTAATAGTAATAGTTGTAATAATAATAAGAATAGTTGTAAGAAATATGCAGGTAGGTTCATTAGTGTCACATGTGAGCATAAACTACACCTCCACCTAAAGAGAAAATTGTCTCACATATCTTTAGAACTATAAAGTTTAGATCAGGGGTCACCAACGTGGTGCCCGCAAGGACCACATGAGTAGCCCGTGGGCCTTTTTTTAAAAATAGCTGTTTCCTACTTTGTTAAATCATTGTTGATAATTATAATGAGAAATCATTAACATGATCAGTGTCTTCACATAGATGAATATCATTAATTATTAATAATAACATTTACTAAATGGTAAATTGAGCAAATTTGTTATTTCAGATCAAACTGAAAACTGTGTGTAGCCCTTCACATTAATCAGTACCCAAGAAGTAGCTCTCAGTTTCAAAAAGGTTGGTGACCTCTGGTTTAGATTATCTTGTGGTTTTAGAGGTTCATAATCAACTGTTCAAACATAATGTTCATAACAACAAGCTGTCTGTAGGTGGTGCCACAAAGAAGGCCTTCCGGAGAGCATCACAAAACATGTAGCTTAAAATTCCCTAAATATTAACTGCAACTGAAATCACATGTTGTGTTTAGATTAGATCATTGTGTGTTGCAAAAGATAGGGCACTTTCAAAGGCCCATTAAACTGTTGTAAAATACGGTGGTTGATGTGCATTGGAGCTCTTTGGGGACAGGCCATAACAAAGAGCTTCTAACAAGACGAGTCAAACGTGTTCATTTTTTTTTTAATTCATGTTTTTGCAGGAGTAGTGGATTAAGCCGAGTTTTGTATTGAAGAGCTGACCAAAAATACCAGCACAGGTGTCTTCAACCTTTTTAAACATTACATGAATGAACGAATGAAGTGTTTATGGTTTCCATTGTAGATGACATTGTAGGTAACATCTATTTATAAGGGGAAGGACAGGAGCAGGAGTGCTTTATCCTCTAGATCCATTATTACAACACTGAATAACTGGTACATCATCTTTTTAGAGCAATAGGTAGGCCTCATTAAAATGTTTCTCTTTTCTCTTTCACTCAAACACACACACACACACACACACACACACACACACACACACACACACACACACCTAACTGAGAGACTGACAGAAAAGCATTATGGAAGTTAACCACAATACTTTAAAGTATCCCACAGATTCTTACTATAATTCATCTCATTTCATCACATTCATTTCACTCTCTCAACAACCCCAACACCTGCGTTTTATACACCTCTTTGTATGTTTTCCTGTCTGAAAGCATGACTCAACTTGCTGTAGTGAGTAGTAGACTATAAGTACAAGACAGAGTGAGACAGAAAGAAAAAAAACCCGACTTGTGCATTTCACTGATGGTGATTTGATCACTTACTGATCCAAGCAGATCTGCTCTGTTCTGCTCGAAAACGCCTAAGGGGGTTGTTGTGATTCACCACCTTTCCAATCTTCTTCAGACTGTTCTTCCTCGGAGCAGGTGCTGATGTGTGTGCATAGCCAGCTGCCGACATCAGTTTGCGCAAACGCTATCGGTTCAGACCACTGCGGTTCCAGCGGCTCCTCTGGACGTTACCGGCTGCTCCATACGCGGCACGGAGACCCGCTGAGAGCCGTGCGGGGACACAGAGAGATTCGGATGACGGAGTGCACCAGCCCTGCACTGACACAGCAAAGGAAGTCTAGGCTTGAATGTTTACATTTGAATATTTCAAACTTCAGCCACAGAGCAAAACCGAAAACACAAGAACTGCGCTGAGCGCACCTTCAACCGGAAAACAGTTTCAACTGACAAAACTGCGGTAAACACTGCAATCCCAACACCGGCATTGTCCCAACTCAATCAGCACAACACGGAATCTGAGCAACAGCTTGGTGCATAAAAACTTTCATATCCTGGATAAAGCTTTAATAGAAACCCTGCATCAACAACTTAATGCAATGTTAGATTTTTGTGGAAAAAAAAAAGCAAAGAAAATCTAGCTACATATAATTTACATACAAATTATTAATTAGAGTTGTTGTTTTTTTGCTTACGCGTGATGAGTACCAACGCATGCAAAAATTCCTGCACGTTTCCTCTTTTTCATAAAACACAGTAGGCATGGTTCTGTTTTAGTCCTTTCAGTAATCCATCATGGTGCTAGTGCGCTCCGCTGCTCCGCTGCTCCGCGGTAAACAGAATTAGCGGGTCACGCGCGTGCTCGCGCGCACACACGCGCGCGCGCACACACATTTTAAACGCGGGGAGCGCGCGAGGGCAGGGCTACAGATACACTCCACTGAGTCCCTGTGCAGCGGCAGTGTCACAGCTGGAACGGGTCTAAATGCGAAAAGGCGACAGCCAAGAAAACTCTACTACTTTTAAAAAGGTTGTTGGAAGATATTTAGGTGACTCTTGTCTCCTACACACAGCCTAGTTTCCTGAAAGAAAAAAAAAAATCACAAAACAGATTCCTGGAGATGTAGACATAATCTACAGATGACATTTTTTTCATGCACTGCCATTTTAGATACTTACATATGTCCCATGTAGATAATCTACAGTCAATACACTGAGAGGGATAGCCAAAAACACATCTTCACTTAAAGCAGGAGCATGTGGATACCACCAATGTCTAGTCTTCTTACTCCTTTTCCTCTTGGGAATTTATAAACCACTCTATTTCTATCTATCCTCATACTGGAAGGCTGCTGTCTGACACCAGCACTTAATGAATAACTCAAAAGAAGAAAAAAATGTTATGCACTTTAATGTGTCATACGATTTATAGAGATACAACTGTCTGAACTCCCTTGTCTGCATACTGATTACTCAGTAAATCAAGTTGTGAAAGGATTAAGACAAAATAGGATCAGACTTTGATGAGTCTAATAATAAAGTCACTACACTGTGCTAGTAAGGTCTGCATAAATAAGTAAACTACAAGATCACATCTCTTTTGCTCTACACTTGTTTTACTCTATTACGATTATTTATCACATGATTGCATTGATAGCTTTTGAGTGGTGACATCTAAACAATACAAATGAATAATAATACAGCTATTCAATTCACACCACCCATTCTGAACACACTCATCGTGTAAATCCCAGAATGAATAAAATATATTTTAAAGGAAATAATGTGTCAGAGATAGAGTTACTTAGTACATAGTAAGAATGTGACCTTTTAGCTCACTCTTATCCCATTTGTGCAGCTGCGTTTCTAGTTTTCACTCCCCTCTGTTCATCATGGTTTCACAATTCAGATAGAGCATGTGCAAATTGTGACCTCTGAAGCATTAATCACTCTACTGAGTGGAAACACACCTGGGCATGATCATAATCACTGAAACCAAGAACCTGCATGTTTGGGATTGGGCAAAAAAATGACTGAGAGTAAGAGTGCATACCAAAATATAAAAAAATGCAAAAGAGATAAAGAGAGAACTGAAAAGAGAAAAAAAAGGGAGTGAGGGGGCAAAATGAGGGATTTACACGTTTTAGATATGAGACTTGAGGAGTGAAGCTCATTTGAATGCAAAGTGGATTTGCCGGGTGACACAACCACACCAGAGAGATTGCATTGTGTTAGCAAGGCGTTTGTGTTTAATGATGTCTGACGGTTTGTTTATGTCACATCTTAACATAATATCTTGAGTTATGGCGTTATTATGTCTCCTACACATGAGGCTGCAGGAGTGTGATGCATGCATACTGCATTGCCATAAATCAATAAAGAACATCTAGTGATAAAAAAAATCAATAACAATGCCCACAACAAACCTCTCAATGTCTTAAACATTAACACACATACACAATACACCCCAACACACACACACACACACACACACACACATGCTCATTGCAGAGATATAGATTCTCAAATATAACCAAAGCACATTCCAGCATTCATCACTGGCACTGTAATATTGCAGTAGTATTACATGTAAATAGTCTGACAGTCAAATGGTAAAATAAAGATATGGTGTCTGGTGATAAATATCGGAGGCAAACACAATGTTAGAAGATACAATGATGTATATATATGGTATACAATAAATATAAAAGGGAATATGTAGTAAATATACTAGGAGGAAGTCTTTGAAGAAGCTGCCTTGGTTACAACTCCTGCTGATTGACCTGTGGGATCCTGGTTATTCCCATGACAAGCTTGCTATTCTGCGCTCCCAACCACAGGAGTGCAAGCTCTCTCATCCTAACACTCCAGAGAATCCTGAACCTCTACTAGTATCCATGGTGACCCAATGGGAATTAAGATTCCTCCAGGTATCTTGGCAGGTGATGCCATAGAGAATGCATGCTCTCTTTTGTATCTACATCAGTCATGTAATTTATGGATGTATTGAATATGTAGACTATGTAATATTTGAAACAGTAAATGAAACAGTAAATATTCAAAAAATGAATTTTTTTAACTCACATGGTTCTAACAATTCAAAGATATTTTCATTAATATTACTAAAATAACTTGTTTTCGATATCTTAACTTGAAAAGTGTTTAAATGATTAGTGCAGACTCAGTAACAAAAACGATAGTAGTAATTAATAATCATTACCTCTTGTTTAGGTTATTTAGCTTAATGGAAAGTATATATTTTTACGCTGTCGCTTATTTTGTAGGTTAGATAGCGCCTCCCTGAGGTCACCTAGTGAAATAGCGGTGAAAAAAAAAGAAAAAAGGAAAGAAAAGAAATGGAGCCTATAGAATATGTTCTTGTAGGAGGAGCGAGGTTGGGATTTTGATAACACCATGCGCAGGGCACATTAGGTGTGGAATAGCCTTATAATTTTTTTTCTCAGGACCTTAATGGGTTTGACGATATCTACATTACAGCAGAATTTGCAATAGATTACTTTGTTATATCTATGTAAATTCGTGTAAAAACCCAGTAAATGAACAAGCAAATTATGTGAAGGCATAGGTGCTGACACGCACGCACACACACACACACACACACACACACACACACACAGTCAGTGATGTCATTTGGCAGAAGAAAGGTAAAGAAGCAGACGAAGCAGGTGGAGAGCAGTGTCTGCCTGCTAAAAGCGTTTTGACAGTCCCATCGTTGATGATATTTCGAGAAGCTCTTCAGCGCTCTGAAGGACAGACATCCTACGCGATGCGCCACATTCAGACGGGCGGCTGCACGGAAAATGGTGACGCTTAACGCAACGGCCGGCTGCTAACCATTCCTTTAATTATATTCCCTTCATAATAACGCCTGGGGACAAGGATATTCGAGACGTTGGATCATGAATCCGGCAGAGCAGACGGTTACATGGCTCATAACGCTCGGGGTTATGGAGTCCCCGAAGAAGAGCGTATCAGACCCGGCCGCGTTTCTGCAGTGCGCGCTGAAGGACGGAGTCGTGCTTTGCAGGCTGATCGAGCGCCTGCGCCCCGGTATCACCGAGCAAGTAAGCGCCGGGATGCCCGTTAATTATCACTCTTTCTATACAATCGTATTGTGTTTCTTTTTACACTCCGCAAAAACACACTGACTTGCGTGTGTGCCTGTTTTATAAGCCATTTCGATAAGATGATAAGCGCAGTACGTTTCTTACATCCAGATGGCACCTGAATCCTGCGGACGCGTTAAAGCAAATTGCGCTCCAGTCTTATTTCTACAGGCCTGCGCGTTTACCTTTATATTCTTGTTATGTAGTAAAACAGGCCTGTGTGCATTATGTTGCGATGTAGGTCATCTGTGAAAGGTAAAAAAAAAATTGGCACGAACAAACCTAGTCAATACGATCACATTTTGTTCTAGAAAGACGTGTGCGCTACGACTGGTGATAGTCAGGCTAGGCCATGTCTGTTGATCTTCAATATTAGTCCACATTTTAAGAATAGACTGTTATTGACAATGTCAGTGTTCAATAGATTAAGAGCTAGACTATAACAGCATACAAAACGTTGAATATTACCGGCGTCAATTTGCTGTTCATAGCTGTAAATGTCACAGGTGGACTATTAAAAACCGCTGTGCTATTTCAAGTATTTTGCAGGTGGTTTATGAGCACATTATAGTGATCTGACACCTTGTTCATTTTTCATCCTGCCTGTATAACACACATTTAGACAAAGCCATGCACGAGTACAGCGTGATGACTGCAATGGGCTAGAGGACATACTGTAGACTTCTCTTTTCTTTTAGAGAGAAAAAAAACACCTCTCCTTGTGTTTTTAAAGGGTATGGCTTTCTACTTCCGAGCCCACTCAGACAGGGAAACTACACAAAACATTCAAGGATTCATGGACAATCACATGTAACACTTAAATTGTTACATTTATAGATTACAGATAAAACAACATCATTTAGCTATAGGTGTGCAAACATTTTGACCATTAAGCAAGGGTTAAAATAAAGATAAAATATTTTGTAAAAGTGTCAAATGCTTTCGCTGAGACATTGACAAAATGTTGCTAAAATCATTAAATAATTTTCTCAAAATGTTACACTGCAAAATGGGAATACCCTGATCCTATACTAAGAATTGTAATCAGGTTGGTATGTACCGAAATGCAGAATTGATCTTGGACTATATATGTCATATTTTCTGATTCGATCCATTGGTGTATTTTATTCACATAAGATTTCTTCAAATCTTTTGTAAAGCCGTCCTGTGGCTTCTGATAATAATCTTACAGTATGCAAAGATAAGGTTCTTAGGAGCCAGTTAACACCCTGAAGTCTAGCAATGATGGATGACATTATCTGTCTTTTGAACAAAAGGCATGATGTGTGGGTCTGTTTGTTTTTAACTGTGGGATTGCACATCTGTCTAGAGACCAAACTTCATAGGTAAAATTAGGGACCCACCATTATTTCAATAATATTTTGTCAATGACTAGATCTAATGTTGTTGCACCTGCCTTGCCTTTCTAACAACAAACCCATTTATTAAAACAAATACTTGCAAATAATCACAAAGGGTTTGAAGGCAGAGACCAATGATGGAGACGAGATCCGTTTAAGTGAGCAGCAGAGGGTAAAGGGGGCGCTTGTGAGCACCTTTTGAAATCTATAATGGGAAATGGGACACCTCACTTCCGCAATTATTACGTCTGTAAGGCTGAAAGGATGGTATTAAAGAGAGGACTTATATTCAAGATACACATTTTATTATACAGTTGGCCATTTAATTAGATCCTATTTTATTATTTATTTTTTGGAATTGTGGACATGTAAGACAGAAATATGCCTATTCTAATTGCTGTAAAGTTAATAGAATAGACTGTCATGGACTTCCAAACTGACACCACACATCTGGTGTTTTTGTCTAAAGCTTTAGGAAATTAGTTGCTCTGTCATAAATGACAGTCATCGTGACTGACAGTCGTGTGGTTGCCATTAACCTGCTAATAACCTTACAAAATGGAATAAAAAAGCATACAAATAGATGTCCTTGTTTTAAATGTTGTGAACAGGTTTACAGTGCTAAACGATTTTTTAGTTATAATAACAGGAAAAAAGGAAAATGGGTCCCATTCCACACCTTGTTATAAACAAGCACAGCCATTTGAGTGTACTTTTTTGTAATAATTTATAATTGGAATATAACTGGAATCTTGTGAATGTATGATGTCAGAGCTTGTAGGTAACCTTTGGAAAATGACATGCTTCATGTTTGACATCGCTTAACAGCACACCTCAGCAAAGATAAAACTATAATGGATTGAAATTAGGTGTCACCCAGATGATGATGGGGTCCGTTTTGAGTCTGGATTCTTCAAGGTTTCTTCTTACCACCAGGGAGTTTTTTCTTGCCACAGTCGCCACTGGCTTGCTCATTATGAATAAACTTATAGGCTACAAACAAAATTAATTCATATTTTATTACCTATTTATTTCTGTAAAGCTTTTTTTGGGCAGAGGTGGCAAAAGTACACACATCCTTCACTTAAGTAGAAGTACAGATAATGTTTTAAAATACCTGACTATACTTTTTTACTCAAGTTAAATTAAAGAAGTTTGGGCTCTGACATGTACTTAAGCAAAATGTATTTTGTCATATTAATATTAGGGCTGTCAATCGATTAAAATATTTAATCGTGAATAATCGCATTATTGTCATGAGTTAACTCACGATTCACATTTTGATCTGTTCTAAATGTACCTTAAATTAATACTTCCCAAATTTTTAATACTCTATTCAACATGGGCATGGACAAATATTGATGCTTTACGCAATGTATGTTTATTATTTGTAAAACAAACTCAACATAGAGCATTAAGACAAAATATTATTGTAAATGTTTTAAAGTAAATATTATCAGGACACCAAACGGAACCTTTGCTATGTTTCCACACGGACGGTTAATGAGGTGATACCGGAGGACCTGTACCTCTTATAACTTTAATATGGTTTACATGATCAGAGAATATTTGTATTCGATGTAAAATGCGATGTAGAAATGCTTTCTATACATATATTTATTATGTCTGTGAGGCAAGTATTCACTGAGATTTAAGTTGTTTTATTTGTGTGTCTGTGAAGAGAGATGACAAAGACAGCAGAAACAAAAGCACAGCGTTTTGTTGTTATTATGAGTGTGTACGAATAAAAGTAGACCCTCTAAAGATTCAAATGATGATTGCTCTTATCTATACAATCAAAAAAGTCTAAAGAATATAGTAGAAAATAGTTTTGGCATTACCTGATCATCATCATCTTTTATCTGCTTGTGTTCTATATTGTGGTTGTTCAGCCTGGACACATGCACACTGGTTTTATTAATGTGCAATTAATGTTCATTTCTATTTGACCATTTTTTTTCAAAATATAAATAAATAAATATAAAAAACACGGCGGCGCGTTTGTAGACCTCGGAGGGTAAATTGTCGGATTTGTGCTTCATGGTGGATTTTGGTGCTGATTTGAGACTTGGTGCATCAGTATGTATAACAAATGTTTACTGATTAAATTTTTTTTTTCCTGTTGAGTTTATTTGTTTATCATATCTAAATAAAGAACGAACGTCGTTAATAAACGTGTGTTGTGCTAAAGCTTTTAGTTTCGCCTCTTTTATATTTATATATTTTTTTATATTTTGAATAAAAATGGTCAAATAGAAATGCGTGCTGCATTAATCGCGCGTTAATAAATAATATGGTGCCGTCAAAATTAATTTGCATTTTGACACAATATAAAACAAAAGCAGAGAAAAGATAATGATGATCAGGAATGTCTCTGTTCTGAGTCAGGTTTACATCACTGACTCCCTCTGTCTCATCCACGTTAACCCCATACTTCTTATTGCTTTCTGTCTTGCTCACGGTTTGCTTCGTGAACTAGTCAACATCTGTGGTGTGTAAGAGCCAGGAAATGATACACCACTGAATTGAAAAAGCTGCTCAATGACAGGAAACAGGTTGATGGGCTGAAACGGTGCGAGAAGACAAAATATTGACGTTTCACCAAATCGCAAATAAACTAAAGTAATGAGCCTGTTTTGAAAATGTAAATATTAGAAGTACAGATATTTGTGTAAAAGCTTAATAAGTGAATAATAGTTGTCCGAAAAATAAATAGTAAAGTAGAATACTGATACAAAAGAAAAGCTACTTAAGTACAGTATCAAAGTATTTGTACTTCATTACTTCCCACCTCTGGTTTTGGGACAATGTTCAATGAATTGAATTGAACAACTGATTGATCTTTTTCTAAACAAAAACTCATTCTCAAAACTATTAATGGTTTGTTGTTAGCCTTGTAAACCTACATGCATTTCTGTATGAATTTTGGCAATGAAATATGCTTCAGCAAACTAAACCAGGTTGAATCAGAGCGCTCTTTTTTATTTTCCCCGCCTGATAACCCATGGACGGGTCTTCTTGGTTCCACGCTTCAACGTCACTTCCGTTTCCCCTCCCCTCACTTCCTAGAGTGGGTATTTATTTGAGGTAAGCGCTGGACGCGCAGGAGTCAGCTCATCCCGGGACACTCATGAGGAATAATAGAGTATCGGAAGCGCATTTCGCTCCAGATTTTACACAACCTAAGAGGGAGAAAGTCGCGCTCCGGGCTCACTCTTCTTGCTCTATTCTTTTTTTCTCCAGGTGTTTCAGGAGCCCAAGAACGACAGCGAATGTCTGAGCAACATAAAGGAGTTTTTGAAAGGTTGCGCCGCGTTTCGGGTCGAGGTGAGTTGATTTAGATTTTCATTTGTGCAACAATAACAGCCACATATCAGGATTGTCAGATTTGAGATGGTGTAACGGCAAACGTTATGAATAGCAGCATGTTACTGTAGAAAAAAAAACAAACAATTAACAAAGGAGTCTGGAGGTCGGAGGCTGACAGTAGGAGGCACAGCCATAAGCTGAGCGCCAAAGACATGGCTTTGTTGCTCTAAAGATTCAGTATGTATGTAATTTAATTCTGTCAAATAGTTAAAATATTGTGCATTTGGTCTTTACAATACTGATGATGCTACTGTGGATCGTTCTAAGGTTGATATCATGTAGATATTTCATCTGCTTTGTGCTCACTGAGATCCTATGTTTCAAATGTTCTCATATCAGTTACAAAAAATGTTACTCATCTCAGCCTTCACAACACAAATTGCTCACTGGGTGATCACTGTTTCATAAAACCACATTCAATCATTTTGCATCATGCTAATCAATTTTACCTGCATGCATATTTCAGCAATAAATCACTAAACACTGCCCAGAATCAGGCAAAAACAACAACAACAACGCTCTACATTGCTGCAGTTTTTACTCTGGAAGACATCCATTGTTTCATTTGGTATAATGAATTCTAGTTAAATGTCTGCCAGGTGAAACTGTTGTTTGTGGGATATATGTGCCTATATATTTCATTAAGCCAGAGTACAAAGGGCCAGATTGCATCGTGCTGAATTATGCGCATTTATTACAGAGCCAGATGGGTTCCGATGTAGCCTATATACTTGAGTGTGTGTGTTGAAAGAAGATGGGGTTTAGTCCATCACTGCCTCATCTCTTAACTGTGTAATGACCGAAAAATAGCAGTGTAAATGTTTAATGACACTATTTTTGGCTTGCTTTCAAATTGCTCCTTGAGGAGCACATGTTTTACAATTTGGCCACAAATCAAGATGCAACCAAATTTTCAATGTTTATCATTTATTTCTTTGGTGAGTACCTGGTGCATTTTTAAACATGCACTATGCAGGATACGGGAGGATTCTCAAATGCATGTTGAGTGCTGACAAGTTGCAGTGTCCTGGCATTGCATAAGGGCAGCTGGGCCATGTATACACAAGCCCCTCTTTGTCCATGTTGAACGCTGTTTTTGAGAATCTAGTGTGTTCGGCTCTGCATCATTGCTGTCGTGTGTTTTGGGGAAAAAAAAACTCATCTTCTGTTTTCATACCTTGCTAGGTTGTTTGCTATACTCCAGATTTGTCTGAGTGTATATGTAGCATTAATCACACATTATAATCAAATGAACCAAATAGTTTGTACGGTGGGGCTGTCGGACAATTTGGACAATTCTACATACTTGCTGGTCACTTCAACCTCTCTTTGATTATATTGCGATGTGTGTTGACGTTTTTTGTTTTTAATGCTTTATTAAACAAAGTACATTATCTTGTAGGGTTGTCTAAACATCAGTGCGACTATCAGACAATGTAAGATTTGTATAGATTTGGCATCATTTCCAGAAAACAAACTGTTTTTGAGTTTGGAATTGATCTGAACAAGGTCAAGACTTCAGCAAGGTCAAAAGTCTGATTGGGCTACACTGTTTAGGAATCCAGACATCCATTGTAAGAAAAGTTCCTCTTGTTCTTTTTCCTCATCTGTTTGTATGATAAATACTTTACATTACTTTCCTTTTTTTGTTTGTATACATGATGAAGCTTTTTGAGCTAAACCTTTTGTTTGAATTGACAAACTATTCTTTTAAGATTAGCCTGATACATATCAGAATAAATATACATGTAGCTTTAGTAAGTGAGTAGGGCTGAAGACCAGCTTCCTTTGTGGAGCTGAAATTGATCTAAATGAACAATTTTGAAATAAGCCTGGTTTATGAAGTTACCTTGCTTTTTGACATAATCAGTTTATTCAACAGAGCATTAGATGAAGAACACTAGATGAAGAAAAACACATCTTTGTAGGTCTGTGCTTCTGTCCAATTGTAGTAGTTATGTATTAATGCAGTTATACAGTGCATCCGGAAAGTGTTTTTTTTTTTTTTCCGATTTTGTCATGTTACAGCTTCATTCCAAAAATCCTTTTTTTTTTTTTTTTTAATTCTACAAACAACCCCCCCATAAT